>NW_023596545.1:1923332-2019946 GCF_011947565.3 Pollicipes pollicipes
CCTTTGGCCTCGCGGCCTCAATCTTTATATACCCATCGCAATCATTGTCAATATTTGGGGAGAACCCAACTGCGAAATCCGTTGCCAGTAACTTCATGACATGGTACAAAGGGGTGGCAATAGCGCCATCTAGTGCATTTCATCCATGCAATCCTTCGTATCCATCCAGTCCATTCCAGCAGGTGCAGACAAAATGCGGAGACAGGAAATGTATTCGGCCGTTCTCTTAATTTGTTACCGACAAGCAAATGTTTGGATTCCCTTTCCAGCTAATCAGCGTAGCTTCATCTTATGGCTGATGATTCGTAAACTTTGCTTGCGCATCCTCCTGTCGCGACTTCAACCTACACCGCCTACTGAGTGTCCTCCAGCAATCCAAACCTATCCACTTTTCTGACAACGAGATGCTGACTTTCTCGGCACCAACGACCTGTTTCAAAAACTGTCAACTGTATGTCTGCTTTGCGAAAACATTTACATAGCAACGGGTGCTTGCTAGTCCCTGCAGGGTAACAGTGCTATTGGTCGCAAACCAACACTGGAGTCTACTGGTCAAGGGCAAGCCGCAAAGCGAGTCGCAAGCGTTGTTAAAAACAGGCGACTTTGTGTGTCAGTGAGTGATCGAACCCTATCTGACCTGACCCGACCGACGCCGCAGTGCTTTGGAGGAGTGGAAGATCACATCCGACGGAGAGAGGGGATGCCATTCATCAAGAAGACACATGCATCCGTTTCAAAAAATGAGCTGCTGTCATCAAGTTGTCTTTGTGTCACACCGATGTTGCAACAGCGAGCAGCGTGTGTGCGCCATGCATAGAGACGTTCCATCACTCAACATGAAACGCAAACTGCTGGTCTCGGCTATTGCCAATTGCGACGCCGTGTGGGAGTAAAAGTACCGTCACCTCGAGTGATTACACCATGGTGGTCCAGGATCTAGTCATCGGATGGGACATGTTCGAATGCAAATGATAGTGCAGGATTTTGCAATGGCATCGATGACATGACTGGTGACGTCCACAGTGACGAAAAAAGGCGTTGAAGAGCATTTAACTTCTCAACAGATAAGGGCCAGTGGACACCTGTGGTAGTTGCTGCAGACCTGGTAATGGTAACGGGTTGAAATAATAGGTTTGGACTCCTTGGACTATGACACCTGCGCTTTAAAATGAAGGATCACGGTTTCAATGTCAGAGTCAAACATCGCGCCAAACCAAAATCAAGCCACTTCAAAAGCAGGTCATTTAATTTTGATGTTACTTTCTGATGGTTTCGGTCTCATCGCGTACGGGAGTAAACGTTGTTGAGATGTGTCCGTCACAATTTTGGTGAACGGAGGTCACAAATTGTTTTTGCACGGTACTTGTATACCTTGCTTGATACATTTTGCTTGTGGCCTGGTATGGAATCACATGGCTGAACTGAGGCCAACTGTTAAGTCGTCTAGCTGATCGAATATTCTACTCAAGGCGATCAAAACTTCAAAAAGAACAGAACGGTTTACTGTCTGACCATGCAAAGCATCAGTCAAGCCTTCACTAATGTCGTTAAAGCACACGTGACCTAACATCGACAGTTTTGTCACCCAGCATATGCAGAATTGATCATTTTACCGGTTCTGACGTTTTTTAACATTTAAGTCGAGTCTCATGAACGGATCGATTTATGGGATGAGAGCTCTTGCCAAGCAGCGTGTGTTGTGTGAGCCCGACTCCTACCATTCCTACCTGTCAGCCCTGACTCCTGCCACTTTGTGAATGCATAAAAGCGGTTCGAAGGTTATGCCAGAATGTCTGAGAGAGGCATGACTTTTCATTTTCATGCGGCCGCAGGCGCGCCCAGGAAAGCACTCTTGGCGCATGCGCTGGCACCCCGAGCACACGCGCCATGATGACCATGACCGAGCTGGGGCTGCCTTTCTGCTATGTGTGCTCTCGACTGTACCAGAGTCCCAACATCTTTCAGCACTCAGCCATTTTAGGGCCAAGCGAGGTGATCAAAGGAGAACTCACAGGGATAGGGAATGACAAACGAAAGAGTTGAGGATATCAACAGCTTTGCAAGAGTAAACGATCGACAATTATCGGGACAACGCATGGAGCATGGGCAACGCTGTGCAACGACAACGTGATTGCTGAGTTGTGTGGTACAACGGGGCCAAACTGAGCTCCGTTCAACGACATGAAGTGGGTTGTTCCACATATGCATGGAATGTTGAGGTAAAGTAGTCATTTTGAAGATCATTCCGTGCTGTTCACAGCGTTGCCCCCCTTATGACCTAATACTCTCTAGTTTCTGAGTTATACGCCCGCGAAGATGTGTAGAATATTGCGTAGACCATTTCAAGGCCATTCAGGCATGCATGACGCCAGAGCAACGTCATTCAAATGCTACCGCCCCTCGGGCCAGGTGGTGTTTAAGGTCAGGACAAATATTATCGTTCAGCCGTTCAGATCTACCGCCCTTGAGCGCGATTTTCAAATAAAGTGGGCGCCATTTGGCTCTCAAACATTGTCGAGCAAGCTGTGTAAGAATCAATCACGAGTCAAGTTTGTGCTGCATAATGAGATAAGTTGGACATGATGTCCTCACTTTCTAGTTATTACGGAAATAACACTTGCAATAGAATAACTCACGAATGACGTCATAACCAAGCATGTGAATGCAACTTAACATCTGTTATCCACGGCTAAATATGCAAGAACACCACGGGAATAGGCGAAAACACCAGCACATAACGACTTTTGGCTCAGCAAACACTTTCAACCCGTGCCGCTAGCTCACGATGACTTCGAGGTGCTACAAGTAAGTTACACTTTCGCATGGGTAATTTGGCAGTACCTCAAAGTCAAACAAAGGTTCTATGACGCAATCATACAATGATGTATTGAGGAGCATGTTTATCAAAAACAGAAATGGTGTTTTCTAGAGTAGTCTTTTTCACTTAAATGTACACCATGAGTTATAAGAGAATTCATTTTATCATATCTCATGCTTGCTTCAGTATCTTCATATGTGAGATATTCCCTGTAAATGTAAGGCAAATTGGGCGACTACATGACGCTAATCTCCCACCGCAGCTCCATCTATTCGTTTCAAAATTACGTAAGTCGTTCAGTGCATTAGCGAGGAACATAAGTCATACAGATAAGCCTTGTTACTCGGAAAAAAAAACAGGAGAATAGAGATATAGTTAGGTTGATATTTCGGAACACGTCTTTCTCGAAACAATAGCAGAAATGAATTATCTTCTAGGAATGAAGTGAATAGCAGAAGTGAATTCACCTCTGCCATTATTTCGAGAAAGGCATGCTGCCCAAATATCAACCTAACTATACCTCCATTCTCTGCGTTTTTCCGAGGAATAAGGCTCATACTACTGTCTCATCCACAGGTCCATCTGGTGAAGCCCAGGTTTTGTGGGATGTCCACGCGCACATCTGAAGTTGCAGACGCATGAAATGTTCACGTCGCTGCTCCGTTTGGACCCCGCGTGTTCTTCCCCCAACGGCGACGTTGGCTCTCGGCGAATGGGTCGAAGTCAGTGGGGTCCTGCTTTGTGAACGCGTGATGTGAGGCTACGCGCTTGGTCACGTGGTTACGTACGCCTGTGAGTTCGCCCCGAGCGGACAGTCACGTAACCGACCGGGCGTTGGGCCAGCGGCCAGTCGGAGAATGCAGACCCAACCGGCACCCGTGGCATGTGTCCGGGGCAGCAGCTGTCGTAGCTGCAGCTGTCGTACCGTGGCCGGAGCAACCGCGGTTTGGACGTAACAGTGCCGCCATGGTTGTTATGCGGACAGACTACTGTGCAACAGAGATGTTACGAAACTGTGGGGCTTAACTGCGGTGAAAGCGTGGTCGTGTTTTTTTACATCCATCTACTGAGTGTCTACTATAACTTTTAACCGCACTTGCTGGTGTCCAAGTTCTTTTAAATGGACTTATTTGACACTGCCAGTACTTGTTTCCTAACTTAAAGAGCTTCTGGCTATCATAAAACAAAAACTTATCCAACGTTTGAGCTCACTGCAGTCAGCTTAATCTTGTAACTTTGTGCTTAAGCCAATCAATCGTGCAGGTTTGTGGTTAAATACCATATTAGAAACGCTGTGAAATTTTTACGTAGCTGGTTGTTGTCTACCAAATCTCATATAACAACGCAAAAATAGCCAAACTAAGCTTTTGTCCTTTCCTCTTCAACCAAAACAGCTAGCTTTGAATTAAGGCTAACGTATCATAATCCACATGGTGTGCATGTTTTAGGAATATGGTCTTGATAGGCACGACTATAATCCTAAACTACAGGTATCTGCTAAATAAAACAAAGAACAAACCACGAGAAAATTCCTGCCGTGAAAAGCATTTACCAGCCTGCTTCATCACGAGAACATACTTTAACATACACTTACTCCTCTAGTTCGGACAACACACATATATTTGTAAAAAAGGACAGATAGTTTTCAAGGTCTGGCGGGCCAATCGCAGCAAGCACGGACCTGTGTTTTTCGGGACGAATACGGAGAGGAAAAGAATAACTGATGAAGCTGTGGCAATCAAACGCGGTGCCCCCCACTTGGTGACAGGAAAAGGACGTCATAGCGATGGTGTTCATGCAAGAAAAGATCGGATTGATCAGCTGCTACCATCCTTCCTCCTTGTAAAAGTAAGTATTTGTCTCATCACTTCCCAATTTGTTTTGCAAGCTACCTCGAAAATTGCTGGTCGAATTGGCCGACAGTGCTGGAAGTGGTTGACTGATAACTGCAGAAAAAAACTCGCAGAATATAACAATCGACACACAGGCTATACAGCCCTATAGGACGTAGAAATATTGGTCTAGCAATCCTTCCTCCTTGTAAAAGTTGGCATTTATCCGATCGCTTCCAACTTTGTTTTGCAAGTTACATGGAAACTTGTTCATCGAACTGGCCAATGACGATGGAAGTGACAGACTGGTCCTTTGTCCTCAAATCCGTATGAGGCGTAGAGAGATTGGCCTAACATAATCAACAAAATATAAGGGAATGTTTGGGCTGGGCAATTATGCCCAGTCATGCGCCAGCAAGGTATCACCCATCGACCAGCATGCTCTAAACTAGTGTGCGGCGTCTTATAAGAGACTCGGACTTTTTCAGCACGGGGAACACAAACGCGTATAGTTCTCGGAGCTTACTGCGCTCGAATCCCAATGCTGGGTTGTCTTAAAGGTAGTAGATAAGTTTTCTGTTTGCACCCAGCGCTCGCTGAAGTTTCAGCTATCGACCGATCACGGACCGGGCCCAACACATAATTCCTGCCTGCCGACTGCGCTGACATCGGAGACAGCTGGCTGCAGCACAGCATGAGAAACATTGGGTTGTGTCGTAAGCAAGCCGTTTGGCTCTGCTCTGTTAGCCTCTCTGTTAGTAGAAAGCTAAGAGCTCTTTACCATGCCATAAAACGAAGCAGCAATGTGGACGTTATTTCACGCTGCTGCTCCGCCACGTCTCAGTGCGGGTAACCAACGATATGTCATGTGCTTCACTTGTCACATTCAAATTCGGATGTAACTAGCCATCGGGTACTCGGGACGGTACCCCGCAGCATGCAGCGGCGTAGTGGGCTTGCTTTCAGACCTGTGTGAGCATGCGCTGGATGTACCGCCACACCGCCTGGGCACCGAATAGCGCCTGGTATGGCGCCGCACCGGGTAAGGAACAGGCCCTACTGGTCCGCATGCTGACCTGTCCGGGCCTGCTAAGACGGCCGGCCTCACGGATGTGGGTGGGCTGCTGGGAGCTGTGCAGCCGCCTGCTGGACAGCAGCCTGGTCAGAGCGGTCCGCAGCGAAGGCAGGACCTATTGCCTGCCGCTGGAGCGGCGACATATCCATCCGTAACTGTTTCGAGATTTTGTCGCTAGATGGCCCTGCGCTGAGAGTGCCATCTGGTGGCTCGAGCCTAGGAAGCCAGTTGTCACAGAGCGAAGCATGCATCGTTCGAATTGTTTTGCCGTAGCACCACGCCCAAACCAACAGATGTATCCCATATTATCCCAGACACGTGTTGCGAGCTCAACGCTCAGGCGCATTATGCAATCTGCAGCCCCGCTGAGCTTAGCAATTTACTTGAATCCCACGGTTGTTGTTGGAGGCACACACACACAAGATACCGCATACACCAGCACGACATGATATGATCGCATACGGGTGTTCGTAACACAGCATGACATGCACGGATACAAAAATCAAACTGCAAGATAGGAGGAATACAAGAGGAATTTTTCACTCCTTTTCCTATCTTTTATGTGAATTTTTCGCTCCTGCGTGATATTGTCTAACCACACATGCCAAGCCCATATTTCCGTTTCCGAGACTTTCAGATGTCATCCAGAACCGAGCTCACTTGAAACTACCAAGCAATAGCAAGGTTCCACAGAACCCGGACACCTATGGCCATGTCCTGCCTCACCTACATCTGAATCATGTCTATTGTATGCACAGAGCAAGGACGCCAGGTGCCTTCAAGCCCGAGAGCCCCAGCGACTCCAGGCGCTTGCATGCACCAAGTTTGGTTTGTTTATAAAATGCATCACAATCGGCAGCTGTGCCCCAAAGGCAAGGTTTCTCGTATCTCCCCATTTTTTTTTTTTTTTTGTCTCACCACCACACCAAGAAAGCAGAGCCTGGTACAAACATCAGCAAAGCCTGGTAGATAATTCTACTCAACGTATTTCTTTTGCCCAAAGAACCCTGGCCATTAAAATGCATCACTCCCAAAATGCACGAGTAAACAATTCAAGACATGCATGCTAAATGAAAGTTACAAGCCGAATATCACCGTTTGAGCGCTTATGTTCACAGATTTGAAGTCAAATCAGCTAACTATAAAGCTTTTTTCTTCAAAATATCATCAGCCTTTACATTTAGTTAATTGCTTTTCTTTTTTCTCGGTATCATGTGAGTGTGATACAAGTGTATGCTTCCTTCCTTTCTGATTGCCTTTAAAGGCACCATCCATTGCTTGAAACGTTGACCAATTTCTCTGCAAAATGCTCCAACTGCAACCTTGCAGGTTTTTTATACATAAATTGGATTTATTCGCCAGCCTACCAAACATATTTGATATGCATCAAAGAATGAACATCTCACAGGAAATGAAGCAGACAATTTGAAGCACGGAACTTATTTTTGCCGCCACGTTTGCCCTGACAAACCCTCAGTTAGCCGTTTTTTGGTTCATGGCGTTGCTCGATAGTGATGAATCTAAGCCTTTCCAGTTTCGCTAACTCACCTGTCTGAGGGCGAAATTTTGCCCTCTGATACTATTTAGCATGCATACCTCTTACTTGCTACACATTTTTATCTCGTAGGCTGGTGGACATAATTGATTTTTATATCTGAGGGTGGGTAGGATGACCCTGTATGTCAACATACCATGCGAAGTTGCTAACCTTTTATTTGGAGGGAGCGGGGGAGAAGTCTGCTCTTTAAAAGCCCGTTAGTCTCCTGTAGAACAAGTAATTGATTATCTTACCTGCTGTCAACGCATGATTTGTAACCAGAGTTAGCCATTTTCTATTTTAATCCATAGAGTTTGTGCCATAAGACAAATGATGATGCAACAAGACAAGCAACTGACTTATTTCGCTCCACACTCTTGATTATTTGCGTCAAGTTTCTTGAAGTGGTCCCTCATGGCTGCTTTAACACGATGCACGTAGTTCCCCCACCCCGGGATCCCGGGCTTCTCTCTCAAGAGACCAAGTATGCCCCGAGTCTGCCTCTCCTCCACTTATTGAAGCGTTCCACGCCTATGGGCTATGTGCCACGTGCATGCCTTAAGTATGACATCGGATATGATGTACAACGTTGTGTATTTTGTTGTGGAAGTTACACCTACATTTCGTTTTGCCAGCTTATGATAAAGTTTAGCAATTGCAGGAAGCTACGACCATCTCTATGTGCGGTTGTGAACCAATGCTTCTAAATAGCAGCATTGCAATGCCAAACACATTTATTTTCAGCGCATAACATCAGATAAGACCACAGCAGACAGAGACCACACGAGAACAAGCTGACGAGCCGTCGATGCCATGAACCAGATGTTCCATGATTCGAGGCTTTGAGGTCGGCCTACCGAGCAATCACACACATGCTGCCGTCTGCGTTTATATCATGATAGGCTAGATTGTAGCATGATTGTATGGTTGTAGCAGGCTTTTCCCCTGATTGCAGGGATATGCATGCCTTTTAATCGTCCGAAGGTTTCAAATCTTTATTCGATATTGCAAAGCGTCGCTGTACATGGAAGTCCACATCAAACGGTGGGTACCGAGTTTTGGAGAAAAATACGTGCTGAAGAGAACTTGTTCTGACACTAGTCCCATTGCGGGGAGGGGGAGACATGGCAAGCCCAGAGCCCGACGGGACAGAGCCGAGCGCCGGCCCACTCTGCCCTGCCGGCCGCTGGTGGCTGGATCCCGGTGTTGTGCCGCTGGTTCCTGTTCATCCCGGGGCCGGCGGCGCCATAGCAGATCGGCGGCTCTAACTTAGATCGATGCCAGTGTTCTGCGTGATGTAGTCCAGGTACTCGGTGACGCGGGTGAAGACGGCCGGCACGCCCGCCTCGCAGCCCTGGGCCGAGCCGTAGCTGACGATGCCCACCTCCAGGAAGGAGCCGTCGGCTTGCTGGACCTGAAGCGGTCCGCCAGAGTCGCCGTTGCAGGAGCTGGTGCCTCCCGTGGTGCTGACGCACAGCTGCGTGCTCGGCGGCCGCCACGCGCAGGCGCTGTTGGCGATGATGGGCACGGTGACGTCGCGCAGGTAGCTGCTGATGGAGTTGACGGAGTCAGAGTAGCGGCCCCAGCCTGACACCTGCCCCTGCTGGCCGGCGAAGCTCTGGCTGCCGTGTAGAGACTCGCGCGGCAGACACACCGGCCGGATCTGGTCCGAGAAGGTGACGGCACTCGGCAGCTGGATCAAGCCGATGTCGTTAGTGAGGCTGCTCGAGCTGTACCTGGGGTGGGTGTGCAGCACGGTGGAGGTAACGGTCAGGCTGGGGGAGTTGACGAGCGTGCCACCAAGCCGGACATTGACGGAAGTAGCGCCGTCCGTGCAGTGTGCCGCTGTCAGAACCCAGCGGTCAGAGATAAGCGAGCCGCCACAGAACCAGCAGCTGTTACCCTGGCAGAGTTGCAGCGCCGCCATCCACGGGTACTCCTCGATCTCCGCACGCTGGCCTCCTGTAATGCGGCCGCCGCTGGCCGATGAGATGCCGCACGTGCCGTCGCTGGAGCCTCCGCCGCCACCGGAGCTGCCGGAACCGCCGCCGCCAGAGCCGCCGGAGCCGCCAGAGCCGCCGGAGCTGCCTACGGAGCTGCCCACGGAGCTGCCCACAGAGCTGCCCACAGAGCTGGAGCTGCCGCCGCCGCCGGAGATCTGGTACTCGCAGTAGAAGCCGGGGAACTGTCGGCGACGGTTCGACCGGAAGTAGAGGTTCAGCACGGAGCCGGTGGAGGAGACGCTGAATGGCACCGAGCGGCGCATATTGCCGCACACCACGAATGTCTCCTCTTCGCTCCATTCGCCGTCCAAGTTGAGCAGCAGGAAGTCTGTGTAGCGGCGCCGACAGCCCTGCGTGTGAAAGCTGAAGCAGGTGAGACTGACGCTGCCACCCTCGGGCGCCTGCAGTGACAGCTCGCAAGAGGCCCGCGCCGGGTAGTCATCCGGGTATCCGGGCGACGTCACCGCGCCGCTGCCGTCTGACAGGGTCTCCACGTCGCAGATAGAAACGTTGGCGCGGTCCGAGGCGGGCCGCAGGCCGGGCGGTGCCGGGCGCAGCGGCGACTCACTGCGCGGTGCGAGCCCGGTCCAGTCATCGCGCAGCACGCGGAAGACGTTCCTCTGGGGCAGCTTGGTCCAGTCGGACGCGGCGCCGGCCGCCACCGCCAGGCACAGCACCAGGAGAGGTCGCATCGTGTCGTAGACTGCTGTGGTGCCGAACTGGCAGGTCGCCTTCGTTTTATAGCGCGGAACGACGATGCTGACGCAGGCGCGAGACAACTGCCGCGGTCCGATGGATTTGGACGAGTCATCGTGGCCATTTGCAAGGCCTTGGCAGCGGAAGCGGCTGATGCACCTCAAATAGGATTCGACGGCAGGACGGTGCTAGCACATAGCATTGCTTTGTTACACAGAATCGCACAGGTGTTGATTGGACACGTGAAGGATGCGAAGACGTTGTTAATTTGCTTAGCTGGTCGGGGCACGGGCTGTGCCGCGTCGTACTGTATGTGGAGCGCCACTTGCGGAGTCTCCGGTTCTGGTAAGTTGATGGGCAGAAGAGGTAATGCTGGAGGAATGCGAGGGAGAGGAAAAGAGGAAAAGAAAGAGAGAGAGAGATGACGAGGAGAGAGAGAGAGATGAGGGCGAGAGAGAGAGAGAGAGAGAGGAGAGATGATGAGGAGAGAGAGAGGAGAGAGAGAGGAGAAGAGAGAAGAGAGAGTGAGACGAGAGAAGAGAGAGAGAGAGAGATGAGAGAGAGGAGAGAGGAAAAAATAATGTGAGGCGAGATATGTTCAACTTGGATGTAACTAAGCGGCGGAAGATACCTTGAGTCATTTGTGCGACGCCTTTGGCCTCGCGGCCTCAATCTTTATTACCCATCGCAATCATTGTCAATATTTGGGGAGAACCCAACTGCGACATCCGTTGCCAGTAACTTCATGACATGGTACAAAGGGGTGGCAATAGCGCCATCTAGTGCATTTCATCCATGCAATCCTGCGTATCCATCCAGTCCATTCCAGCAGGTGCAGACAAAAAGTGCGGAAGAGGAAATGTATTTCGGCCGTTCTTAATTTGTTACCGACAAGCAAATGTTTGGATTCCCTTTCCAGCTAATCAGCGTAGCTTCATGTCTTACGGCTGATGATTTCGTAAACTTTGCTTGCGCATCCTCCTGTCGCGACTTCAACCTACACCGCCTACTGAGTGTCCTCCAGCAATATCCAAACCTATCCACTTTTCTGACAACGAAGATTGCTGACTTTCTCGGCCACCAACGACCTGTTTGCAAAAAACTGTCAACCTGTATGTCTGCTTTGCGAAAACAATTTACATATGCAACGGGTGCTTGCTAGTCCCGTGCAGGGTAACAGTGCTATTGGTCGCAAACCAACACTGGAGTCTACTGGTCACGGGCAAGCCGCAAAGCGAGTCGCAAGCGTTTGTTAAAATACGGCGACTTTGTGTGTCAGTGAGTGATCCAACCCTATCTGACCTGACCCGACACGACCCGCAGTGCTTTGGAGGAGTGGAAGATCACATCCGACGGAGAGAGGGGGATGCCATTCATCAAGAAGACACATGGCATCCGGTTTCAAAAAAGTGAGCTGCTGTCATCAAGTTGTCTTTTGTCACACCGATGTTGCACGCGAGCAGCGTGTGTGCGCCATTGCATAGAGACGTTCCATCACTCAACATGAAACGCAAACTGCTGGTCTCGGCTATTGCCAATTGCGACGGCCTGTGGGAGTAAAAGTACGTCACCTCGAGTGATTACACCCATGGTGGTCCAGGATCTAGTCATCGGATGGGACATGTTCGAATGCCAAATGATAGTGCAGGATTTTTGCAATGGCATCGATGACATGACTGGTGACGTCACAGGTGACGAAAAAAAGGCGTGAAGAGCATTTAACTTCTCAAACAGCTTAAGGGCCAGTGGACACCTGTGGTAGTTGCTGCAGACGCTGGTATTGGTAACGGGTTGAAATAAATAGGTTTGGACTCCTTGGACTATGACACCTTGCGCTTTAAAATGATATCACGGTATTCAATGTCAAGAGTCAACATCGCGCCAAACCAAAATCAAGCCACTTCAAAAGCAGGTCATTTAATTTTGATGTTACTTTCTGATGGTTTCGGTCTCATCGCGTACGGGAGTAAACGTTGTTGAGATGTGTCCGTCACAATTTTGGTGAACGGAGGTCACAAATTGTTTTTGCACGGTACTTGTATACTTTGCTTAATAAATTTTGCTTGTGGCCTTGTATGGAATCACAGAGTTCAACTGAGGCCAATTGTTAAGTCGTCTAGCTGGTCGAATATTCTACTCAAGGCGATCAAAGCTTCAAAAAGAACAGAACGGTTTACTGTCTGACCATGCAAAGCATCAGTCAAGCCTTCACTAATGTCGTTAAAGCACACGTGACCTAACATCGACAGTTTTGTCACCCAGCACATGTAGAATTGATCATTTTACCGGTTCTGACGTTTTTTAACATTTAAGTCGAGTCTCATGAACGGATCGATTTATGGGATCAGAGCTCTTGCCAAGCAGCGTGTGTTGTGTGAGCCCGACTCCTACCATTCCTACCTGTCAGCCCTGACTCCTGCCACTTTGTGAATGCATAAAAGCGGTTCGAAGGTTATGCCAGAATGTCTGAGAGAGGCATGACTTTTCATTTTCATGCGGCCGCAGGCGCGCCCAGGAAAGCACTCTTGGCGCATGCGCTGGCACCCGAGCACACGCGCCATGATGACCATGACCGAGCTGGGGCTGCCTTTCTGCTATGTGTGCTCTCGACTGTACCAGAGTCCCAACATCTTTCAGCACTCAGCCATTTTAGGGCCAAGCGAGGTGATCAAAGGAGAACTCACAGGGATAGGGAATGACAAACGAAAGAGTTGAGGATATCAACAGCTTTGCAAGAGTAAACGATCGACAATTATCGGGACAACGCATGGAGCATGGGCAACGCTGTGCAACGACAACGTGATTGCTGAGTTGTGTGGTACAACGGGGCCAAACTGAGCTCCGTTCAACGACATAAAGTGGGTTGTTCCACATATGCATGGAATGTTGAGGTAAAGTAGTCATTTTGAAGATCATTCCGTGCTGTTCACAGCGTTGCCCCCCTTATGACCTAATACTCTCTAGTTTCTGAGTTATACGCCCGCGAAGATGTGTAGAATATTGCGTAGACCATTTCAAGGCCATTCAGGCATGCATGACGCCAGAGCAACGTCATTCAAATGCTACCGCCCCTCGGGCCAGGTGGTGTTTAAGGTCAGGACAAATATTATCGTTCAGCCGTTCAGATCTACCGCCCTTGAGCGCGATTTTCAAATAAAGTGGGCGCCATTTGGCTCTCAAACATTGTCGAGCAAGCTGTGTAAGAATCAATCACGAGTCAAGTTTGTGCTGCATAATGAGATAAGTTGGACATGATGTCCTCACTTTCTAGTTATTACGGAAATAACACTTGCAATAGAATAACTCACGAATGACGTCATAACCAAGCATGTGAATGCAACTTAACATCTGTTATCCACGGCTAAATATGCAAGAACACCACGGGAATAGGCGAAAACACCAGCACATAACGACTTTTGGCTCAGCAAACACTTTCAACCCGTGCCGCTAGCTCACGATGACTTCGAGGTGCTACAAGTAAGTTACACTTTCGCATGGGTAATTTGGCAGTACCTCAAAGTCAAACAAAGGTTCTATGACGCAATCATACAATGATGTATTGAGGAGCATGTTTATCAAAAACAGAAATGGTGTTTTCTAGAGTAGTCTTTTTCACTTAAATGTACACCATGAGTTATAAGAGAATTCATTTTATCATATCTCATGCTTGCTTCAGTATCTTCATATGTGAGATATTCCCTGTAAATGTAAGGCAAATTGGGCGACTACATGACGCTAATCTCCCACCGCAGCTCCATCTATTCGTTTCAAAATTACGTAAGTCGTTCAGTGCATTAGCGAGGAACATAAGTCATACAGATAAGCCTTGTTACTCGGAAAAAAAACAGGAGAATAGAGATACAGTTAGGTTGATATTTCGGGAACACGTCTTTCTCGAAACAATAGCAGAAATGAATTATCTTCTAGGAATGAAGTGAATAGCAGAAGTGAATTCACCTCTGCCATTATTTCGAGAAAGGCATGCTGCCCAAATATCAACCTAACTATACCTCCATTCTCCTGCGTTTTTCCGAGGAATAAGGCTCATACTACTGTCTTATCCACAGCTCCATCTGGTGAAGTCCAGGTTTTGTGGAATGTCCACGCGCACATCTGAAGTTGCAGACGCATGAAATGTTCACGTCGCTGCTCCGTTTGGACCCCGCGTGTTCTTCCCCCAACGGTGACGTTGGCTCTCGGCGAATGGGTCGAAGTCAGTGGGGTCCTGCTTTGTGAACGCGTGATGTGAGGCTACGCGCTTGGTCACGTGGTTACGTACGCCTGTGAGTTCGCCCCGAGCGGACAGTCACGTGACCGACCGGGCGTTGGGCCAGCGGCCAGTCGGAGAATGCAGACCCAACCGGCACCCGTGGCATGTGTCCGGGGCAGCAGCTGTCGTAGCTGCAGCTGTCGTACCGTGGCCGGAGCAACCGCGGTTTGGACGTAACAGTGCCGCCATGGTTGTTATGCGGACAGACTACTGTGCAACAGAGATGTTACGAAACTGTGGGGCTTAACTGCGGTGAAAGCGTGGTCGTGTTTTTTTACATCCATCTACTGAGTGTCTACTATAACTTTTAACCGCACTTGCTGGTGTCCAAGTTCTTTTAAATGGACTTATTTGACACTGCCAGTACTTGTTTCCTAACTTAAAGAGCTTCTGGCTATCATAAAACAAAAACTTATCCAACGTTTGAGCTCACTGCAGTCAGCTTAATCTTGTAACTTTGTGCTTAAGCCAATCAATCGTGCAGGTTTGTGGTTAAATACCATATTAGAAACGCTGTGAAATTTTTACGTAGCTGGTTGTTGTCTACCAAATATCATATAACAACGCAAAAATAGCCAAACTAAGCTTTTGTCCTTTCCTCTTCGACCAAAACAGCTAGCTTTGAATTAAGGCTAACGTATCATAATCCACATGGTGTGCATGTTTTAGGAACATGGTCTTGATAGGCACGACTAAAATCCTAAACTACAGGTATCTGCTAAATAAAACAAAGAACAAACCACGAGAAAATTCCTGCCGTGAAAAGCATTTACCAGCCTGCTTCATCACGAGAACATACTTTAACATACACTTACTCCTCTAGTTCGGACAACACACATATATTTGTAAAAAAGGACAGATAGTTTTCAAGGTCTGGCGGGCCAATCGCAGCAAGCACGGACCTGTGTTTTTCGGGACGAATACGGAGAGGAAAAGAATAACTGATGAACCTGTGGCAATCAAACGCGGTGCCTCCCACTTGGTGACAGGAAAAGGACGTCATAGCGATGGTGTTCATGCAAGAAAAGATCGGATTGATCAGCTGCTACCATCCTTCCTCCTTGTAATAGTAAGTATTTGTTTTATCGCTTCCCAATTTGTTTTGCTAGCTACCTCGAAAATTGCTGGTCGAATTGGCCGACAGTGCTGGAAGTGGTTGACTGATAACTGCAGAAAAAAACTCGCAGAATATAGCAATCGACACACAGGCTATACAGCCCTATAGGACGTAGCAATATTGGTCTAGCAATCCTTCCTCCTTGTAAAAGTTGGCATTTATCCGATCGCTTCCAACCTTGTTTTGCAAGTTACATGGAAACTTGTTCATCGAACTGGCCAATGACGATGGAAGTGATAGACTGGTCCTTGGTCCTCACATCCGTATGAGGCGTAGAGAGATTGGCCTAACATAATCAACAAAATATAAGGGAATGTTTGGGCTGGGCAATTATGCCCAGTCATGCGCCAGCAAGGTATCACCCATCGACCAGCATGCTCTAAACTAGTGTGCGGCGTCTTATAAGAGACTCGGACTTTTTCAGCACGGGGAACACAAACGCGTATAGTTCTCGGAGCTTACTGCGCTCGAATCCCAATGCTGGGTTGTCTTAAAGGTAGTAGATAAGTTTTCTGTTTGCACCCAGCGCTCGCTGAAGTTTCAGCTATCGACCGATCACGGACCGGGCCCAACACATAATTCCTGCCTGCCGACTGCGCTGACATCTGAGACAGCTGGCTGCAGCACAGCATGAGAAACATTGGGCTGTGTCGTATGCAAGCCGTTTGGCTCTGCTCTGTTAGCCTCTCTGTTAGTACAAAGCTAAGAGCTCTGTACCATGCCATAAAACGAAGCAGCAATGTGGACGTTATTTCACGCTGCTGCTCCGCCACGTCTCAGTGCGGGTAACCAACGATATGTCATGTGCTTCACTTGTCACATTCAAATTCGGATGTAACTAGCCATCGGGTACGCGGGACGGTACTCCGCAGCATGCAGCGGCGTAGTGGGCTTGCTTTCAGACCTGTGTGAGCATGCGCTGGATGTACCGCCACACCGCCTGGGCACCGAATAGCGCCTGGTATGGCGCCGCACCGGGTAAGGAACAGGCCCTACTGGTCCGCATGCTGACCTGTCCGGGCCTGCTAATGGCCGGCCCACGGATGCCGGTGGGCTGCTGGGAGCTGTGCAGCCGCCTGCTGGACAGCAGCCTGGTCAGAGCGGTCCGCAGCGAAGGCAGGACCTATTGCCTGCCGGTGGAGCGGCGACATATCCCTATACCGTAACTGTTTCGAGATTTTGTCGCTAGATGGCCCTGCGCTGAGAGTGCCATCTGGTGGCTCGAGCCTAGGAAGCCAGTTGTCACAGAGCGAAGCATGCATCGTTCGAATTGTTTTGCCGTAGCACCACGCCCAAACCAACAGATGTATCCCATATTATCCCAGACACGTGTTGCGAGCTCAACGCTCAGGCGCATTATGCAATCTGCAGCCCCGCTGAGCTTAGCAATTTACTTGAATCCCACGGTTGTTGTTGGAGGCACACACACACACAAGATACCGCATACACCAGCACGACATGATATGATCGCATACGGGTGTTCGTAAACACAGCATGACATGCACGGATACAAAAATCAAACTGCAAGATAGGAGGAATACAAGAGGAATTTTTCACTCCTTTTCCTATCTTTTATGTGAATTTTTCGCTCCTGCGTGATATTGTCTAACCACACATGCCAAGCCCATATTTCCGTTTCTGAGACTTTCAGATGTCATCCAGAACCGAGCTCACTTGAAACTACCAAGCAATAGCAAGGTTCCACAGAACCCGGACACCTATGGCCATGTCCTGCCTCACCTATATCTGAATCATGTCTATTGTATGCACAGAGCAAGGACGCCAGGTGCCTTCAAGCCCGAGAGCCCCAGCGACTCCAGGCGCTTGCATGCACCAAGTTTGGTTTGTTTATAAAATGCATCACAATCGGCAGCTGGGCGCCAAAGGCAAGGTTTCCTCGTATCTCCCCATTTTTTTTTTTTTTTTTTTGTCTCACCACCACACCAAGAAAGCAGAGCCTAGTACAAACACCAGCAAAGCCTGGTATATAATTTTACTCAACCTATTTCTTTTACCCAAAGAAACTTGGCCATTAAAATGCACCACTCCCGAAATGCACGAGTAAACAATTCAAGACATGCATGCTAAATGAAAGTTACAAGCCGAATATCACCGTTTGAGCGCTTATGTTCACAGATTTAAAGTCAAATCAGCTAACTATAAAGCTTTTTTCTTCAAAATATCATCAGCCTTTACATTTAGTTAATTGCTTTTCTTTTTTCTCGGTATCATGTGAGTGTGATACAAGTGTATGCTTCCTTCCTTTCTGATTGCCTTTAAAGGCACCATCCATTGCTTGAAACGTTGACCAATTTCTCTGCAAAATGCTCCAACTGCAACCTTGCAGGTTTTTTATACATAAATTGGATTTATTCGCCAGCCTACCAAACATATTTGATATGCATCAAAGAATGAACATCTCACAGGAAATGAAGCAGACAATTTGAAGCACGGAACTTATTTTTGCCGCCATGTTTGCCCTGACAAACCCTCAGTTAGCCGTTTTTTGGTTCATGGCGTTGCTCGATAGTGATGAATCTAAGCCTTTCCAGTTTCGCTAACTCACCTGTCTGAGGGCGAAATTTTGCCCTCTGAAACTATTTAGCATGCATACCTCTTACTTGCTACACATTTTTATCTCGTAGGCTGGTGGACATAATTGATTTTTATATCTGAGGGTGGGTAGGATGACCCTGTATGTCAACATACCATGCGAAAGTTGCTAACCTTTTATTTGGAGGGAGCGGGGAGAAGTCTGCTCTTTAAAAGCCAGTTAGTCTCCTGTAGAACAAGTAATTGATTATCTTACCTGCTGTCAACGCATGATTTGTAACCAGAGTTAGCCATTTTCTATTTTAATCCATAGAGTTTTGCCATAAGACAAATGATGATGCAACAAGACATACAACTGACTTATTTCGCTCCACACTCTTGATTTTTTGCGTCAAATTTCTTGAAGTGGTCCCTCATGGCTGCTTTAACACGATGCACGTAGTTCCCCCACCCCGGGATCCCGGGCTTCTCTCTCAAGAGACCAAGTATGCCCCGAGTCTGCCTCTCCTCCACTTTTTGAAGCGTTCTACGCCTATGGGCTATGTGCCATGTGCATGTCTTAAATATGATATCGGATATGATGGACAATGTTGTGTATTTTGTTGTGGAAATTACATCTACATTTCGTTTTGCCAGCTTATGATAAAGTTTAGCAATTGCAGGAAGCTACGACCATCTCTATGTGCGGTTATGAGCCAATGCTTCTAAATAGCAGCATTGCAATGCCAAATACATTTATTTTCAGCGCATAACATCAGATAAGACCACAGCAGACAGAGACCACACGAGAACAAGCTGACGAGCCGTCGATGCCATGAACCAGATGTTCCATGATTCGAGGCTTTGAGGTCGGCCTACCGAGCAATCACACACATGCTGCCGTCAGCGTTTATATCATGATAGGCTAGATTGTAGCATGATTGTATTGTTGTAGCAGGCTTTTCCCCTGATTGCAGGGATAGGCATGCCTTTTAGTCGTCCGAAGGTTTCAAATCTGTATTCAATATTGCAACGCGTCGCTGTGCATGGAAGTCCACATCAAACGGTGGGTACCGAGTTTTGGAGAAAAATACGTGCTGAAGAGAACTTGTTCTGACACTAGTCCCATTGCGGGGAGGGGGAGACATGGCAAGCCCAGAGCCCGACGGGACAGAGCCGAGCGCCGGCCCACTCTGCCCTGCCGGCCGCTGGTGGCTGGATCCCGGTGTTGTGCCGCTGGTTCCAGTTCATCCCGGGGCCGGCGGCGCCATAGCAGATCGGCGGCTCTAACTTAGATCGATGCCAGTGTTCTGCGTGATGTAGTCCAGGTACTCGGTGACGCGGGTGAAGACGGCCGGCACGCCCGCCTCGCAGCCCTGGGCCGAGCCGTAGCTGACGATGCCCACCTCCAGGAAGGAGCCGTCGGCTTGCTGGATCTGAAGCGGTCCGCCAGAGTCGCCGTTGCAGGAGCTGGTGCCTCCCGTGGTGCTGACGCACAGCTGCGTGCTCGGCGGCCGCCACGCGCAGGCGCTGTTGGCGATGATGGGCACGGTGACGTCGCGCAGGTAGCTGCTGATGGAGTTGACGGAGTCAGAGTAGCGGCCCCAGCCTG
This sequence comes from Pollicipes pollicipes, assembly GCF_011947565.3. Classification (NCBI taxonomy): domain Eukaryota; kingdom Metazoa; phylum Arthropoda; class Thecostraca; order Pollicipedomorpha; family Pollicipedidae; genus Pollicipes; species Pollicipes pollicipes. The sequence goes on from NW_023596545.1 coordinate 1,942,825, forward strand.
ACACCTGCCCCTGCTGGCCGGCGAAGCTCTGGCTGCCGTGTAGAGACTGGCGGGGCAGACACACCGGCCGGATCTGGTCCGAGAAGGTGACGGCACTCGGCAGCTGGATCAAGCCGATGTCGTTAGTGAGGCTGCTCGAGCTGTACCTGGGGTGGGTGTGCAGCACGGTGGAGGTAACGGTCAGGCTGGGGGAGTTGACGAGCGTGCCACCAAGCCGGACATTGACGGAAGTAGCGCCGTCCGTGCAGTGTGCCGCTGTCAGAACCCAGCGGTCAGAGATAAGCGAGCCGCCACAGAACCAGCAGCTGTTACCCTGGCAGAGTTGCAGCGCCGCCATCCACGGGTACTCCTCGATCTCCGCACGCTGGCCTCCTGTAATGCGGCCGCCGCTGGCCGATGAGATGCCGCACGTGCCGTCGCTGGAGCCTCCGCCGCCACCGGAGCTGCCGGAACCGCCGCCACCAGAGCCGCCGGAGCCGCCAGAGCCGCCGGAGCTGCCTACGGAGCTGCCCACGGAGCTGCCCACAGAGCTGCCCACAGAGCTGGAGCTGCCGCCGCCGCCGGAGATCTGGTACTCGCAGTAGAAGCCGGGGAACTGTCGGCGACGGTTCGACCGGAAGTAGAGGTTCAGCACGGAGCCGGTGGAGGAGACGCTGAATGGCACCGAGCGGCGCATATTGCCGCACACCACGAATGTCTCGTCTTCGCTCCATTCGCCGTCCAAGTTGACCAGCAGGAAGTCTGTGTAGCGGCGCCGACAGCCCTGCGTGTGAAAGCTGAAGCAGGTGAGACTGACGCTGCCACCCTCGGGCGCCTGCAGTGACAGCTCGCAAGAGGCCCGCGCCGGGTAGTCATCCGGGTATCCGGGCGACGTCACCGCGCCGCTGCCGTCTGACAGGGTCTCCACGTCGCAGATAGAAACGTTGGCGCGGTCCGAGGCGGGCCGCAGGCCGGGCGGTGCCGGGCGCAGCGGCGACTCACTGCGCGGTGCGAGCCCGGTCCAGTCATCGCGCAGCACGCGGAAGACGTTCCTCTGGGGCAGCTTGGTCCAGTCGGACGCGGCGCCGGCCGCCGCCGCCAGGCACAGCACCAGGAGAGGTCGCATCGTGTCGTAGACTGCTGTGGTGCCGAACTGGCAGGTCGCCGTCGTTTTATAGCGCGGAACGACGATGCTGACGCAGGCGCGAGACAACTGCCGCGGTCCGATGGATTTGGACGAGTCATCGTGGCCATTTGCAAGGCCTTGGCAGCGGAAGCGGCTGATGCACCTCAAATAGGATTCAACGGCAGGACGGTGCTAACACATAGCATTGCCTTGTTACACAGAATCGCACAGGTGTTGATTGGACACGTGAAGGATGCGAAGACGTTGTTAATTTGCTTAGCTGGTCGCGGCACGGGCTGTGGCGCGTCAGTACTGTCAGGTGAGCGCCACTTGCGGATGGTCTCGGTCTGGTAAGTTGATGGCAGAAGAGGTAATGCATGGAGGAAATGCGCAGATTTTGGGAAATGCGAGAGAGAGGAAAAAGAGGAAAAGAAAGAGAGAGAGAGAGAGAGAGAGAGAGAGAGAGAGAGAGAGAGAGAGAGAGAGAGAGAGAGAGAGAGAGAGAGAGAGAGAGAGCGAGAGAGAGAGACAGAGAGGAAAAAATAATGTGAGGCGAGATATGTTCAACTTGGATGTAACTAAGTGGCGGAAGATACCTTGAGTCATTTGTGCGACGCCTTTGGCCTCGCGGCCTCAATCTGTGTTACCCATCGCAATCATTGTCAATATTTGGGGAGAACTCGACTTCGACATCCGTTGCCAGTAACTTCATGACATGGTACAAAGGGGTGGCAATAGCGCCATCTAGTGCATTTCATCCATGCAATCCTGCATACCCATCCAGTCCAGCCCAGCAGGTGCAGACAAAAAGTGCGGAAGAGGAAATGTATTTCGGCCGTTCTTAATTTGCTACCGACAAGCAAATGTTTGGATTCCCTTTCCAGCTAAACAGCGTAGCTTCATGTCTTACGGCTGATGATTTCGTGAACTTTGCTTGCGCATCCTCCTGTCGCGACTTCACGCGACTTTAACCTACACCGCCTACTGAGTGTCCTCCAGCAATATCCAAACCTATCCACTTTTCTGACAACGAAGATTGCTGACTTTCTCGGCCACCAACGACCTGTTTGCAAAAAACTGTCAACCTGTATGTCTGCTTTGCGAAAACAATTTACATCTGCAACGCGTGCTTGCTAGTCCCGTGCAGGGTAACAGTGCTATTGGTCGCAAACCAACACTGGAGTCTACTAGTCACGGGCAAGCCGCAAAGCGAGTCGCAAGCGTTTGTTAAAATACGGCGACTTTGTGTGTCAGTGAGTGATCCAACCCTATCTGACCTGACCCGACACGACCCGCAGTGCTTTGGAGGAGTGGAACATCGCATCCCACAGACAGAGGGGGATGCCATTCATCAAGAAGGCACATGGCATCCTGTTTCAAAAAAGTGCGCTGCTGTCATCAAGTTGTCTTTTGTCACACCGATGTTGCACGCGAGCAGCGTGTGTGCGCCATTGCATAGAGACGTTCCATCACTCAACATGAAACGCAAACTGCTGGTCTCGGCTATTGCCAATTGCGACGGCCTGTGGGAGTAAAAGTACGTCACCTCGAATGGTTACACCCATGGTGGTCCAGGATCTAGTCATCGGATGGGACATGTTCGAATGCCAACTAATAGTGCAGGATTTTTGCCATGGCATCGATGACATGACTGGTGACGTCACAGGTGACGAAAAAAGGCGTGAAGAGCATTTAACTTCTCAAACAGCTTAAGGGCCAGTAGACACCTGTGGTAGTTGCTGCAGACGCTGGTATTGGTAACGGGTTGAAATAAATAGGTTTGGACTCCTTGGACTATGACACCTTGCGCTTTAAAATGATATCACGGTATTCAATGTCAAGAGTCAACATCGCGCCAAACCAAAATCAAGCCACTTCAAAAGCAGGTCATTTAATTTTGATGTTACTTTCTGATGGTTTCGATCTCATCGCGTACGGGAGTAAACGTTGTTGAGATGTGTCCGTCACAATTTTGGTGAACGGAGGTCACAAATTGTTTTTGCACGGTACTTGTATACTTTGCTTAATAAATTTTGCTTGTGGCCTGGTATGGAATCACAGAGTTCAACTGAGGCCAATTGTTAAGTCGTCTAGCTGATCGAATATTCTACTCAAGGCGATCAAAGCTTCAAAAAGAACAGAACGGTTTACTGTCTGACCATGCAAAGCATCAGTCAAGCCTTCACTTATGTCGTTAAAGCACACGTGACCTAACATCGACAGTTTTGTCACCCAGCACATGTAGAATTGATCATTTTACCGGTTCTGACGTTTTTTAACATTTAAGTCGAGTCTCATGAACGGATCGATTTATGGGATCAGAGCTCTTGCCAAGCAGCGTGTGTTGTGTGAGCCCGACTCCTACCATTCCTACCTGTCAGCCCTGACTCCTGCCACTTTGTGAATGCATAAAAGCGGTTCGAAGGTTATGCCAGAATGTCTGAGAGAGGCATGACTTTTCATTTTCATGCGGCCGCAGGCGCGCCCAGGAAAGCACTCTTGGCGCATGCGCTGGCACCCGAGCACACGCGCCATGATGACCATGACCGAGCTGGGGCTGCCTTTCTGCTATGTGTGCTCTCGACTGTACCAGAGTCCCAACATCTTTCAGCACTCAGCCATTTTAGGGCCAAGCGAGGTGATCAAAGGAGAACTCACAGGGATAGGGAATGACAAACGAAAGAGTTGAGGATATCAACAGCTTTGCAAGAGTAAACGATCGACAATTATCGGGACAACGCATGGAGCATGGGCAACGCTGTGCAACGACAACGTGATTGCTGAGTTGTGTGGTACAACGGGGCCAAACTGAGCTCCGTTCAACGACATAAAGTGAGTTGTTCCACATATGCATGGAATGTTGAGGTAAAGTAGTCATTTTGAAGATCATTCCGTGCTGTTCACAGCGTTGCCCCCCTTATGACCTAATACTCTCTAGTTTCTGAGTTATACGCCCGCGAAGATGTGTAGAATATTGCGTAGACCATTTCAAGGCCATTCAGGCATGCATGACGCCAGAGCAACGTCATTCAAATGCTACCGCCCCTCGGGCCAGGTGGTGTTTAAGGTCAGGACAAATATTATCGTTCAGCCGTTCAGATCTACCGCCCTTGAGCGCGATTTTCAAATAAAGTGGGCGCCAGTTGGCTCTCAAACATTGTCGAGCAAGCTGTGTGAGAATCAGTGACGAGTCAAGTTTGTGCTGCATAATGAGATAAGTTGGACATGATGTCCTCACTTTCTAGTTATTACGGAAATAACACTTGCAATAGAATAACTCACGAATGACGTCATAACCAAGCATGTGAATGCAACTTAGCATCTTTTATCCACGGCTAAATATGCAAGAACACCACGGGAATAGGCGAAAACACCAGCACACAACGACTTTTGGCTCGGCAAACACTTTCAACCCGTGCCGCTATCTCACCATGACTTCGAAGTGCTACAAGTAAGTTACACTTTCTCATGGGTCATTTGGCAGTACCTCAAAGTCAAACAAAGGTTCTATGACGCAGTCATACAATGATGTATTGAGGAGCATGTTTATGAAAAGCAGAAATGGTGCTTTCTAGAGTAGTCTTTTTCACTTAAATGTACACCACGAGTTATAAGAGAGTTCATTTTATCATATCTCATGCTTGCTTCAGTATTTTCATATGTGAGATATTCCCTGTAAATGTAAGGCATATTGGGCGACTACATGACGCTAATCTCCCACCGCAGCTCCATCTATTTGTTTCAAAATTACGTAAGTCGTTCAGTGCCTTAGCGAGGAACATAAGTCACACAGATAAGCCTTGTTACTCGGAAGAAAAAAAACAGGAGAATAGAGATATAGTTAGGTTGATATTTCGGCAACACGTCTTTCTCGAAACAATAGCAGAAGTGAATTATCTTCTAGGAATGAAGTGAATAGCAAAAATGAATTCACCTCTGCTATTATTTCGAGAAAGGCATGCTGCCCAAATATCAACCTACCTATACCTCCATTCTCCGCGTTTTTCCGAGGAATAAGGCTCATACTACTGTCTTATCCACAGCTCCATCTGGTGAAGCCCAGGGTTTGTGGGATGTCCACGCGCACATCTGAAGTTGCAGACGTTTGAAATGTTCACGTCGCTGCTCCGTTTGGACCCCGCGTGTTCTTCCCCCAACGGTGACGTTGGCTCTCGGCGAATGGGTCGAAGTCAGTGGGGTCCTGCTTTGTGAACGCGTGATGTGAGGCTACGCGCTTGGTCACGTGGTTACGTACGCCTGTGAGTTCGCCCCGAGCGGACAGTCACGTGACCGACCGGGCGTTGGGCCAGCGGCCAGTCGGAGAATGCAGACCCAACCGGCACCCGTGGCATGTGTCCGGGGCAGCAGCTGTCGTAGCTGCAGCTGTCGTACCGTGGCCGGAGCAACCGCGGTTTGGACGTAACAGTGCCGCCATGGTTGTTATGCGGACAGACTACTGTGCAACAGAGATGTTACGAAACTGTGGGGCTTAACTGCGGTGAAAGCGTGGTCGTGTTTTTTAACATCCATCTACTGAGTGTCTACTATAACTTTTAACCGCACTTGTTGCTGTCCAAGTTCTTTTAAATGGACTTATTTGACACTGCCAGTACTTGTTTCCTAACTTAAAGAGCTTCTGGCTATCATAAAACAAAAACTTATCCAACGTTTGAGCTCACTGCAGTCAGCTTAATCTTGTAACTTTGTGCTTAAGCCAATCAATCGTGCAGGTTTGTGGTTAAATACCATATTAGAAAGGCGGTGAAATTTTTACGTAGCTGTGTCTACCAAATATCATATAACAACGCAAAAATAGCCAAACTAAGCTTTTGTCCTTTCTTCCTTCGACCAAAACAACAAGCTATGAATAAAGGCTAACGTATCATAATCCGCATGGTGTGCATGTTGTAGGAATATGGTCTTGATAGGCACGACTATAATCCTAAACTACAGGTATCTGCTAAATAAAACAAAGAACAAACCACGAGAAAATTCCTGCCGTGAAAAGCATTTACCAGCCTGCTTCATCACGAGAGCATACTTTAACATACGCTTACTCCTCTAGTTCGGACAACACACATATATTTGTAAAAAAGGACAGATAGTTTTCAAGGTCTGGCGGGCCAATCGCAGCAAGCACGGACCTGTGTTTTTCGGGACGAATACGGAGAGGAAAAGAATAACTGATGAAGCTGTGGCAATCAAACGCGGTGCCCCCCACTTGGTGACAGGAAAAGGACGTCATAGCGATGGTGTTCATGCAAGAAAAGATCGGATTGATCAGCTGCTACCATCCTTCCTCCTTGTAAAAGTAAGTATTTGTCTCATCACTTCCCAATTTGTTTTGCAAGCTACCTCGAAAATTGCTGGTCGAATTGGCCGACAGTGCTGGAAGTGGTTGACTGATAACTGCAGAAAAAAACTCGCAGAATATAACAATCGACACACAGGCTATACAGCCCTATAGGACGTAGAAATATTGGTCTAGCAATCCTTCCTCCTTGTAAAAGTTGGCATTTATCCGATCGCTTCCAACCTTGTTTTGCAAGTTACATGGAAACTTGTTCATCGAACTGGCCAATGACGATGGAAGTGATAGACTGGTCCTTGGTCCTCACATCCGTATGAGGCGTAGAGAGATTGGCCTAACATAATCAGCAAAATACAAGGGAATGTTTGGGCTGGGCAATAATGCCCAGTCATGCGCCAGCAAGGCATCACCCATCGACCAGCATGCTCTAAACTAGTGTGCGGCGTCTTATAAGAGACTCGGACTTTTTTCATCTACTGAATGTTTCCTATAAGTATTAACTGCACTTGTTGGTGGCGAAGTTCTTATAATTGAACTTATTTGACACTGTCAGAGTTATTTCCTAACTCAAAAGAGCTTCTGGCTATCATGAAACAGAAAGTTATGTGACGTTTGAGCTCACTGCAATCAGCTTAATCTTGTGACTTTGTGGTTGAGCCAACCAATCGTGCAGGCTTGTGGTTAAATACGATCTTAGAAAGGTTGTTAAATTGTTGCGTAGCTGGTTATTGTCTACCAAACATCATATATCAATGCAAAAATAGCCAAACCAATCTTTTGTCCTTTCTTCATTCGACTAAAACAACTAGCTTTGAATTAACACTAACATATCATTATCCACATGGTGTGCACTTTGTAGGAATATGGTCTTGATAGGCACGACTATAGTCCTAAACTACATGTATCTGCTAAATAAAACAAAGAACAAACCACGAGAAAATTCCTGCCGTGAAAAGCATTCACCAGCTTGCTTCATCACGAGAGCATACTTTAACATACACTTACTCCTCTAGTTCGGACAACACATCTTTATTTGTAAAGAGGGACAGATAGTTTCCAAGGTCTGACGGGCCAATCGCAGCAAGCACGGACCTGTGTTTTTCGGTATGAATACGGAGAGGGAAAGAATAACTCTTGAAGCTGCGACAATCAAACGCGGTGTCTCCCACTTGGTGACAGGAAAAGGACGTCGTATCGATGGTGTTCATGCAAGAAAAGATCGGACTGACCAGCTGCTACCATCCTTCCTCCTTGTAAAGATAAGTATTTGTCTTATCGCTTCCCACTTTGTTTTGGAAGCTACCTCGAATATTGTTGGTCGAATTGGCCGACAGTGCTGGGAGTGATTGACTGGCATCTGCAGACAAAAACTCGCAGAATATAACAGTCAACACAAAGGCTATACAGCCCTATAGGACGTAGAAATATTGGTCTAGCTGTCCTTCCTCCTTGTAAAAGTTGGCATTTATCCGATTTTTCAGCACGGGGAACACAAACGCGCATAGTTCTCGGAGCCTATTGCGCTCGAATCCCAATGCTGGGTTGGTTTGAAGGTAGGAGACAAGTTCTCTGTTTGCACCCAACGCTCGCTGAAGTTTCAGCTATCGACCGATCACGGACCGGGCCCAACACATAATTACTGCCTGTCGACTGCGCTGACATCTGAGACGGCTGGCTGCAACACAGCATGAGAAACACTGGGTTGTGTCGTAAGCAAGCCGTTTGGCCCTGCTCTGTTAGCCTCTCTGTTAGTAAAGAGCTAAGAGCTCTGTACCATGACATAAAACGAAGCAGCAATGTGGACGTTATTTCACGCTGCTGCTTCGCCACGTCTCAGTGTGGGAAACCAACGATATGTCATGCATTTCGCTTGCCACATTCAAATTCGGATGTAACTATCCATCGGGTACGCGGGACGGTACCCCGCAGCATGCAGCGGCGTTGTGGGCTTGCTTTCAGACCTGTGTGAGCATGCGCTGGATGTACCGCCACACCGCCTGGGCACCGAATAGCGCCCGGTATGGCGCCGCACCGGGTAAGGAACAGGCCCTACTGGTCCGCATGCTGACCTGTCCGGGCCTGCTGACGGCCGGCCCACGGATGCTGGTGGGCTGCTGGGAGCTGTGCAGCCGCCTGCTGGACAGCAGCCTGGTCAGAGCGGTCCGCAGCGAAGGCAGGACCTATTGCCTGCCGCTATAGCGGCGACATATCCAAATCCCGTAACTGTTTCGAGATTTTGTCGCTAGATGGCCCTGCGCTGAGAGTGCCATCTGGTGGCTCGAGCCTAGGAAGCCAGTTGTCACAGAGCGAAGCATGCATCGTTCGAATTGTTTTGCCGTAGCACCACGCCCAAACCAACAGATGTACCCCATATTATCCCAAACACGCGTTGCGAGCTCAACGCTCAGGCGCATTATGCAATCCGCAGCCCTGCTGATCTGAGCAATTTACTTGAATCCCACGGTTATTGTTCGAGGCACACACACACACAAGATACCGCATACACCAGCACGACATGAAATGATCGCATACGCGTGTTCGTGAACACAGCATGACATGCACGAATACAAAAATCGAAATGCAAGACGGAAGGAGTACAAGAGGAGTTTTTCACTCCTTTTCCTATTGTTTAATGTTAATTTCTCGCTCCTGTCTGATATTGTCTAACCACACATGTCAAACCCATATTTCCGTTTCCGAGGCTTTCAGATGTCATCCAGAACCGAGGTCACTTAAAACCACCAAGCATAAGCAAGGTTCCACAGAACCCGGACACCTATGGCCATGTCCTGCCTCACCTATATCTGAATCATGTCTATTGTATGCACAGAGCAAGGACGCCAGGTGCCTTCAAGCCCGAGAGCCCCAGCGACTCCAGGCGCTTGCATGCACCAAGTTTGGTTTGTTTAGAAAATGCATCACAATCGGCAGCTGTGCGCCAAAGGCAAGGTTTCCTCGTATCTCCCCATTTTTTTTTATTATGTTTTGTCTCACCACCACACCGAGAAAGCAGAGCCTGGTACAAACATCAGCAAAGCCTGGTACATAATTTTACTCAACCTATTTCTTTTACCCAAAGAAACTTGGCCATTAAATTGCATCACTCCCGAAATGCACGAGTGAAAAATTCAAGAAATGCATGCTAAATGAAATTTACAAGCCGAATATCACCGTTTGAGCGCTTATGTTCACAGATTTGAAGTCAAACCAGCTAACTACAAAGTTGTTTTCAGAATATCTTCAACCTTTACATTTGGTTAATCACTTTTCTTTTTTCTCGGCATCATGTATGATACAACTGTATGCTTTCTTCCTTTCCGATTGCCTTTAAAGGCACCATCCATTGCTTGAAACGTTGACCAATTTTTTTGCAAAATGATCCAACTGCAAACTTGCAGGTATTTTATGCATAAATTGGATTAATTCGCCAGCCACCCAAACATATCTGATATGCATCAAGGAGTGGACAATTCACAGGAAATGAAGCAGACAATTTGAAGCACGGAACTTATTTTTGCCGCCATTTTTGCCCTGGTAAACCCTCAGGTAGCGCTTTTTGGTTCATGGCGGTATTCGATAGTGATGAATCTAAGCCTTTCCAGTTTCGCTAACTCATCTGTCTGAGGGCGAAATTTTGCCTTCTGAAACTATTTAGCATGCATACCTCTTACCTGCTTCACATGTTTATCTCGTAGGCTGGTGGACATGATTGATTTTTATATTTGAGGGTGGGCAGGATGACCCTGTATGTCAACATACCATGCGAAAGGTGCTAACTTTTTATCTGGAGGGAGCGGGGAGAATTCTGCTCTTCAAAAGCCAGTTGGTCTCCTGTAGAACAAGTAATTGCTTATCTTATCTGCTGTTAACGCATGATTTGTAACCAGAGTTAGCCATTTTCTGTTTTAATCCATAGAGTTTTGCCATAAGACAAATTATGATGCCACAATATATACAACTGACTTATTTCCCTGCACACCCTTGATTATTTGCGTCAAATTTCTTGAAGTGGTCCCTCATGGCTGCTTTAACCCGATGTACATAGTTGCCATGGTTTGCTGACTGGCAAATGACTGTATTGTATATATGCACTATATTTTTAACGCATGGATACTCTAAGCTACATAGCGATTACAATGTGAGGTAAATATCAGTATGTAGCAAATAGTCAGACCATTCCATTCAAAATGGAAGGCTAACATGTCATCATACGTCATTGAATATGAACAAGCAAACCTAAATAGATGCCTTTGCTGCAGCTGAAAAGGCAACCAGCAAAATTGGTATGGTCATCTAAACATTATGTTACTTTGGGGAAGAGAGACTGTCCCGTGGAGCATACCTATCATTGTCCTTGCCAGAGGTTAACCATTACAATGAGAATAAGCTGTTCAAAGTGATTTGAGGTGTTTTTGATTCGTGTGTTGCCAACTTTGTCTGGTGTCAACAAACTGACACCGAAGAACTGAATGAAAATGCAAGTTGAAACCAGCCAAAAATAAGCTTCATGATGTTTTATCACAAGTGCTGTTGTCAACAGATCGGTGAGTTGAGTTGAGATGACGTTCAAAATGTGGGCTACTGTAATTTAGGTTTAGTTGGCTAGTTGCATGAAAAGTGGCAATAGAAACCGTGCAAGAATTAGTGACCTACATATGCTGCTGTGATACAAACGGGTTAGACGGGATGAGATGCGGTAAGGCCTCTTTAGGTTAGGCATGGTTAGGCTGCTTTCATGGAAATAAGCATTGGTATTTGGTAAGAAACAGTCCCATAATGGCTGTTTTCCCTGACCCTATCTTAACAGAAGCCAGAGGTATGTTGATTGTGTTTGACTTGGTGATGAGCTGATGTGCAAGGTCCAAGGTTTTTTGTTTGAATGGTTTATGCTTGGTGAACTTGCTGTCGCTGCTTCGTCGTTGAGTTCCTCTGCTTTGTTTGGTGTTAAAACACGCTGTGGAAGAGAAGTGCAAAGTGCAGCGTCAAATCATGGTTGTTGCATAATCTTTTATGCTCATCACACTGTTATGAACTTATTATGCTTTAATATATTCTGTTACACTTTACCAGCCCAACGTTACAATGTTAAAAACACAAAACAGTTTTGCCAGGTATCTTTTGTGAATTCAATTTTCACTCTCGTACGGTCTTTTTGCGATGGAATGTTCGCTCCCACCCTGGTTCAAAAGCGATTCTAGCTCATTGTTGTACTTACATAGCCATTGTGAGGCGAACAATACCAATGAACCATTACTGCTCGTAGTTCCAGGATCAAATTTTGTGGGGGGGTCTCGTCTCTGAGCTTTCTTGGATTCGTCAGCGCGTGGATTTGGAATTAATCCATTTGCCGAACTGACTGAACGGAACTGATTCAAGATGCTGATGTTATTTTCAGAACAAGTGAATGCAGCGATGTAAAGAAACATACACTTGTTAAAGGGAATGTTCCAGGTTTGAAGTTATTGAGGTAGGTATTAGATATGGTGGGAAAGGCTTACTTGGTACTACTATTGGTAACTATTGGTAAGCTTCGTGGAATATGGAACTATTGGCAAGCGTTCTATACTATTGGTTGAAACCCATATGGCGTTTTGAGAATATTAGGAAGTCTTTTGCACAACAAGTCCTTTGCACTTAAAACTATCATTGTAACGTTTTGAATAACTAACACCAAGCTTTACAGGGTGTTCCTGAAGCAGACTTCAGAATAACTTTATTTCTTTTAATAAGCCGATGATAAAGGTAATTCTGTTTTCATGCAGTCTGCAGGCGTCAGGCAACAACGCTGTTACAGTTAAACATGACACTTTTAAACAGTGTTGTTTTATGAAAACGGCATAAATTCAGCTTTAGGGCCACTTTTTGTCGCACTTGAATATTCTTGAACACCCTCATTTCCGTGCATTTCCACCAACGTGTAGCGCTTGCAGCCGCCTGCTTGGGGAGGTGGAGGTATCGGAGACATTTAGTGGTAGGTCAACATACTCCGTGCTTAAGCTAAGCTGTACATTTTAGCTAATGTTTTACAAATGTGACGCACTGGACAGGTTGGCAGATAGCCGCGGTGTTGCTCTAAAATTGGATGGAGGTCAGCTGATATGGTTGCCCCAGTTTGCAAGACATGTACTTGGAAGGGGGATGCCAGGAAATGCACCGATCATTACCCAAGTTGGAAAGGCAGCTTCTTTGCTCGGAGCGGGGTTGGATCTAAAGGGTGTGGGGGGGGGGGTAGTTCTTCCACAAATTAACTGGTGAACCGATTTACGCCCAACTACCAATACCACTACGCTTGGGAACATAGTCGCAGCTACTATTTTTTCAGAAACCCGGGGCTCGGTGATTGCGTATCGTGCCGACTTTTTCTCATTTCTTCGGGAGCCTTCGGAAGATTGGTAGAAGACAATGCAAAATCCGGGCCTGAGACAGAGGTCCGGCCCCCTAGCCGTGCCCCTGCTTGGGCACAGCTAGGTACGTGGAATTTATATTATGTTATTTATGAATGATTTATTATGAATCATAATTCCACCAGAATACGTGGCATTTACGACATGTTTCACGTTTTGTATTTCAGGTATATTTTTCAGAATAAATTTTGGATGTTTAATATGGCATCAAACATGTTCAGCCAAATCGGCATAATCGTCATTTTTACTGGGAAACAAGCTTAGAGTTTCCGTGCTTTTGCCAACCCCCTGCCTTATAGGCGGGTTGTCAAATCGTGTGGCTCATTTTACTTTGTCCCAATTTTTTCCGTGATTCCTGTTGGAAGTAGTTTCTTAACCATGGATTTTGAAAGCTTGCGCTTTTCATTTCTTGCTCAAGATTTCTGCGGAGCTTACGGCTCGAGGCTCAGAGACAGCGGACACAGAGCAGCTCTGGGATTCGCACCAAACTGAGAAGTACTATGACGGGGACGAACGCCTAGCGGTGAATATTTCATCGTTTTCTCAGTCAGTTCCATTTTGTTATCTCGACGCATTCACATTTGTTTCGCGTTATTAAATGTCCTGCGCAAGGGCAGTGATATAATTATATGCATGGGAGACGGTATGGGGCCATGCCTTGCCCTTGAGGCGCAACGAGTTTTTGGTGCCTCGAGAGAGCACCAAAATCACGGGTTAACCGGACACCAAAATCTTCATTTCGGAGCACTTTAACAGTTATTTTTCATGTTTACTTTTTTCAGGTGGCAACAAAAAGGCTCTCAACCTTTATTCTCAACAGACACCAGATTCCAGGGGCACAACAATTTTTCGTCTCTTACCCTGACGAAATCAGGGATCGGCCGCTTTGGAGAAGGGAACCAAAGCTTTTTTCCTTTTTAGTTCTAAATGATGTATTTCTGGGCACCACAACCTTCATTTTCATGAGGCACTAAGTCAAAGCAGACAATTTAAATGGCCTTGTGCCCTAATTTTTTAAGGAGACTGAAATCCAGTGGCACCGCAATTGATTTACCGTTCACCCTGAAAAAGCTGGATTTGTCCGGTTGGTGGAAGAACCCAAAAACTTTCGTTTTGGTACATCATTAGCTTTATTTTCCAGAGTTACCTGATTCCAGGTAGCACCAAATCGGGCCCATGAACCTCATTTTCAAGAGGCAACCAATTCCGAGGAACTATTGGCTAAATTATTTGGCAGCCATTCGGCGAAGAAAAACGAAAACATTTATTTCCGGGTACCATAACATTTGTTCTCCAAAGGCCAAATTCAAGGGTCCATTAAAAGGGCTGCAAAGTCTTGATTTCAGGTGGCACCAAATATACGGAAAACCACGATTTATTTGCCTTCCACCCTGACGAATCCTGGATCAGCCCCTCCCCATTGGCGCAGGGAACCAAACGTTTTCCTTATGGGGCTTCATAATCTTGATTTGCAAGAGGTACCCATTTCCAGAGGACACCACAAAGGCCTCCATTTTCAAGTGACGGCAAATCCCAGGGCACCACAAATGGCTCGAAGTCTATATTTTTCAGGAGAAACCATAAACCAACGTTCACGGGGTCCACGACGAAGGGCCCGATCGGGGGCCAAATGGGCAAGCCGTAGGTCATGTCCAAGGTGGCCCAGCCCTGACCCTAATATGTCAGTAAGAGGGCCTGTTGCATCAATCGTCGGCCCCTGAGACAGTGAATGTCCTATACCAGCCGACTGAGACCACCGACACAGAACAGTCGACTTCATGCCGATCTGACGAGGGCCCTAGAAAGCCCTTTGACAAGCATGGGCAAGGGCATGCCTGCAAATGTCAGTTAGAAGTTATCTCGCATTGGTCAATCCCCTGAAATGATGAAGGTCTGCCTTTGCTGATCAGGGGACCACACTGCCTAACAGGGGACCCTGTGTCGACAACGGGCCCCGTAGTTGACCAGGGGCACATTTCCTGAGTACGGACAGCTATGGGAACCCAAAAATCAAAAGGCCTCTGGCCTTGGCTCGGGACCGTTTCACAATGAAGACATACAAAGCAATGGCTATGCAAGGTTTCATTTTCACGTTGAGAAAGCTGAAGTGTCCTTTGTTGGTCGGAGGTCATGGTACCAAACGGGGGTCCCTTTTGTTGTTCAACCACGGACCGATAAGCCCGACTGGTCTTGCAGACCGATTTTTGGACTTCCTAAGCCAGTAATGGGTCCTCTACGTCAGTGAGGGCCGCTGCGTCGATGCAGTGCCAGGTGACCCGGTCGGAGGGCCTGTCGCGCCAGGGAGGGGACCTGCGCATTGCATGATATATCCCTCTGAGGACATCCAGATTGACCAGGAGGCGCTGTCCCCGCATTGCCAGAATGGCAGCTGCTGGGCACCCCGGGCTGGGCGGAAAGGTCATTCATGTCCCGACCAGAAAATTTGGGTCGTGTTCTTTCGAGGTTGATGCTCTGAACGAAGTTAGCAGTTCCAGTAACACGAGTAATAGATACTACCCCATTGAGTCATGAGTTTGCGGTGCTGTACGGGCTAATCCGTTATGAGCATTGAGCTGAAAGTCACATTGGTGAAATCTTATGTCCAGCATGCATAATTCGCATGCAAGCTCATTTCGTAAAGCGTTCAAAAGCACCACTTTCCCGTTCGCGGCTGTTTTTGCTCGCCCTGTGACCGCCGCCAAATGTTACCTGCGAGGTCGACACTGCGTATCTTATGGAGACTGCAACGCCGGTCGTCGGTGTTCTTGCTCCCTAGACCCCGAGCGAACGTGCAGAAAACTTTTCATGAAATGCTTCGCCGACGGATTCGACATCGAGGATGAGCTTTCCAAAACGAGCAAGGGCTGGAAATGCCAATGCAAATCCACGACGCCCTCGATACCTTTGCAAAACGCTGAGAGAATCCGGTAAATTTTCTTTCAGTCAAAGTAGTTTAGGATAAAACAGTTAAAATATGAAAATCTATTTTTCAATATATTGTGGACTAAGTCCGGCGAACCATTGTGGACTGATCCGTGAAACGAATTCCCTGCTGGCTTTCCACTAGCAGGCCGTTTTTTAGCCGCGGTGCCACTCTCTTGCTGTGCCTCTGGCTGCACCTCTGGCTACGGCGTCTGTGCCCCTGACATGCCCGGAGATCGGAGATCGGAGATCGTCATGCCACATGCCTGTGACGAATTTCCGGACATCGAGATCGGTCCAGGTCAGCACAGCCATGAGGAGGGGAATCGCCGGCTTAGACTCAAGTTTTGTTTTTAGAAAATAATAATAATTTAGCACCGCAGATGGTTTTTGTCAAAAAGTTAAAAATCAGTCATAGTCATCATCAATAGATAGAATTTTCCGCGCAACGGTTATTACAAATTCAGTTGAAGTGCTAACTAACACAACGCTGCAAAACACAAGACAAAGCACCAAAAAATGACACAGGAAACGCATAACACAGGTGCCACCCAAAAAGCTCCCCATGAACACACACACGCCGTAACAAAACCAGCCCAAGTGCAGCGCAGCAACACCACGTGGTTCTGTTCCCGGTGGTCGGCTCCGCAGATCTGGCGTTCCAGGATGATGCGACTCAATGCTTTGTGAATCGTGTCTCATCTGACCACTATGGGTTAATGCATAGAGTTGGTGTGCCAGCCAGGAAGGCGGGGTAGGGGTCTTCTTAGCACCAATTGCATGTGGCCCCTCCCCCGCCCCTGGTGGCGGTGGTGACGTATATATCACATATTGTGATATATGCCTCGCTCCCTGGCTATCACCTTGTCCTTCTAACACCACCGTCCCATGACCCCCACCTTGCCCTTCTGACGCCACCGTCCCATGACCCCCACGGCAACCGTTCAGCCGCGAATATGACCCTTGTAACCGTTCATGTCTAAGCTGGGGCGAAACCGAAGATTGTGAACATCCTGCTTTTGACTGTTTGCACCTGGGTTTTTCATTAGGTGCGGTTGGTGCGGTTAGATGGACAACTCGGTGATGTCACCTGATCTGCTCCGAGCTGTCGGGGACAACAACCGGCAGCCGGGGCTAGTGGCTTGGCCGGAAGACCGCTTTACCGTAAAGGTGAAGGAGATGACGGTGGCGGAGGCGTCGGGGATAGCGCCGCCCATTCTGCTGCAGGTGGCGCCATACACATTCGTCGTCCAACCGCTGGGCCTGGTTGAGTGCCACTCGCCACCCGTCTTCTTGCAGCACTTCATGCTGCAGGCGCGCAACTGCGTTGTTGTGCCCAGGTCGTGCTGGGCTCTGACCAGAGGGCGGGACATGAAGGAGAAGAGCACAAAGGAGCTTGCCGACCGGTGGTGATGACACGCAGGTTCAGTAAGTGCGTGCAGCGCGGAGGCACCATTGATGGTTGACGCCGCGAGTCCGTGTTGCGGCTGATTTGAAACCTGGCCTCATGCGAATGTCGATAGAGATGAGTCGTACTGCTGTGGGATGTGACGTTCCGCTGTGGAATTTGTTCTATCGTTCTGATTGCGATGCATCGTTCTGTTGTTCTGCGTTATTACCACACAAGTTTGCCTGCAACGCTGATTTGGAAGTTTTGGTTTTTTGTCGTCGGCGTATGTCGATGGAAATGCGCCATTCTGCCATGGAATGCGCTGCTCTGCCGTGTGATGCATTGCTCTGCTATGAGATGCGTCATTCAGCTGTGAAGTGCGTCGTTTTGCTGTTCTGTGATCTTACGACGCGACATCGTGTTGTGACGCGCCTCCGGGCCATGTCGATGAAAACACATTGTTTTGCTGTGCGATTGGTAAATCTGCTGATATGCGTCGTCCTGTTATTTCTAAACAGATGTACCCTTCTGTTGGGCTGCGTTTTGATGACTTGATCATGTTTTGTTACGCTGATCTGAATGTTGTTTTTGCTTCTGTCTCTGGTGGGGTCGGTGGAGATAATGCTCACAAGCCGAAATATATTGCATGACCGCATATAGCAAGATCATCAACACGATGACTCAAAAAGGGGCGAGACCCTCGAGAATGCTGAGAGACCATCCAGGCGTCCGTTTGGTCCGTGAACGCTTTTTCCCTTTGCAAGGTTCTCGGCATCAGTGCGGGTTATCTCGGTCGAGAATGCTCGATTGCCTCTATGTTCCAACTGGCTGGTCAAATCAAGCATTCTCACGTTAAATAATTTGCGTCGACGCTGTGAACCTAGCAAAAAAAGTAGAAAAACAACGACACAACCTCGACAGGCTTTGATATCTCTCGATAGGCTTGCCTGTTTTTCAGTGCAGTGTCGCACTGGTAACTGGCATGCCCGCCCGGCCCCTGCTGGCTTTCATATGTCATCCTCGGTAATACATCGAGCCAACCTCCTGCCATCACTGCGGTCAGTCAGTTGGCTGTGGGTACGGAATACCAATCGGTGACGCGAAAAACGCCGGACCTCGTTCCCACACAATCAACCGCCTCGCATTGCACGTAATGCAGCTCAGGTCAGCTGGAAAACGCCTCAGCGCTGTATGAACAGTGCACGGCTCGGAAGACAGCTGACGCGGAGCCTCCCACGGCACACATTCAAGAGTCGGTCCGTAAAGTTGCACCGCACCGGTAAAATACTGTGCGCGCTTGCTGGGACGTTCCGAGGCAGGCTAACGGCATTGCAATCATGCAGTTTATTGCAGTGGTGTCTGATGCGGGAGACTCATGTATTCATCGTGCTTCTTGCCACCTATCGATCGAAGCCTTCAGCGAAGGGCTGCCAGACTTTTCATTTAGGACATAACGTGCAGAAATATGGGCTCCGCACATATTTGCCTGAAGTTGGAGCGGACCGGAGTTTTTGAAGGATTAGCATAAAACGTAATATAAGCCTGAGGTCATGGTGACAAGCGACTGTTACATTCATCACAAAACAATACAGGATAGCGCTCCTCGTGAAACATGTGTTTAAGTTTGTTACTACAAAATGTATACGAGTCATCCCAGCATGACCTGAAAGGTCCAATCAGAACCCGCCCTCACAAGATGCCACTTTTCGATGGACCTTTTCGAAGACCTCTCCCAGTTCATGCATGGGAAAGGCTATGGTCCAATCTGTGTTATTCGCGATTATATTAACCGTGGTTTGCTGCGATTTGCGGTTTTTCATAACACGGGTTGATAGGGGTGTCGAGGTGTCCCCCCCCCTGCCGTTTCCGTAGCAGGAAAGATAGAGCTTAGCGGGAAAACAAGCGGGCTGGTATCAACACAACATCGCGATTGGTGATAATTTCATGTTTCTAGATTAATAATTGAGCCGTTTATGCCGGGTCAAGCAAGAAAAAATCCAGAAAATATATGTTTTCAGCTTTACACGCTCATCTGCACATGAATATACCTTGCAGTGACACAAATCTCAACCTGTCATGCTCTGTGCTAAATTTGGAGTACAATGGTGCATAGTGACCTGTGTTTTGATCATATATTTGTGATGCATGACTCTGTTAATGCCCCTATGCTGGCCCGCCTCGCGCGCTCCCCGGCATCAGCTGCCGTCCGTCGTCCGCGCCGGCGCTGGGTGGCTGCACAGCGGTCCACAAAACCGCCGCTGCTCTGATCCCAGAAGGATAGGCTCATGTTCTTGCTGTCAAACACGCACAATAGATGTCCCATAAGCTACTGATGATTTGGGCCCGATTACACGGCATGCCGGAGAGGTATACTCAGAAAACATTAGGGAATGAGTCGCATCTACCCCTCCCTCCTTATCAGGGCAGGGGATAAAAATTTAGAATCGTTAACAACACATCAAGTCTGCCCCAAAAGTCGCAAACTGGGAGGTTCACTGTGGGACGTATGTTGCCGAATATTATTCGAGTTTTATCTGCCCCTGTTGTATGCTGCTACAGATCACATATTCAGCAACAGGAAAGTAGGTCAGCTGTTCTGACATTGGCCGCCAGACGCAACGGAACTGCAGAAACCGGCCTGGGTAGCAACGCACTACTTATTTATTCCGCAGAGTTACGTATGTCCTCCAGCCGTGTTCCGTTCATATCCGTGTTTAAGCAAATGGCTGCCGACCCGACCAACTTAGGCCAAACGAGTGCTTCTTGCGTGGACAATGATGAAATTTTCAAACCAGGCTGCCCGTTCCTGCATGCCAATGCTTCTAGAAATTCATAACTTTGAGCCACTAATGGCAGATCCATGCAGATTTCAGCAGCAAGAAATGCAGTCATTTATAGTTACTCCGTTTTGTTATGAGCCACTTACAAACGAGCTGTTTGATTACTGTGGTATGATCAACATTATACATGCTCCATTTCATTAACGTGGAAATGTAATTTTTTCATCTGAGAAAACACTGAAAAGCATGACTTAACACGCCCTCGGGGCGGGGGTTAAACTGAACCTCCTCTCGAAGGTTTCTCCAGAATGGTTTCCGAACGGCGCGGCGCAGTCGCGCTAAATTTTGCATAGCTGTAAACAAGTGAATAGCGGATCGTTTGATATTAAACTTTTAGGCGTATCTTGTAAGGTCGCTGAACTACGGCAGGCCAAAGTCAGGCTACGAATTCTGCAAAGCCAGCTTTTAAGAAATTGTTCAATCTGAAGCAACAACGGTGTGTTAGACGGGACCATACATCTCTGAGATACTTTTTTAGGCCACGCAACAATTGAACGAACAAATTTCATTGACCTAAGGTACGTCATGAAGGTCAGACCAAGTTCAAAGCCAATCTTTTTTAGTTCTCTATGGCTTGCTGTATGGGGTAGTTTCTGGTGCTCATTTCGAATTTATTGATAACAGGAACTGCATTATGCATCTTCCACACACTTTTGAAAGGTCAGAACAAGTCGCTCACCTAAAATGACCCAAATCAACATTTTTTGGGGAGCATACTGCATGGTGTGATCTTCGTCGCTTTCTCAAATGTGAAACTCAAAGCAGTCGTGTATGATTTTGGTCACCATGACTTTTGACAGTTCAAATAAGATCACTTAAATGATCATGTGACCTTTTACTTAGAACAGGTATCTAGGTTCTGGGGACACTTTGGGACACACCAACCTGGAGATTGACCTTGTTTGACCTTATTTGAACCGGAGGTCATAATCTAGGGATCTCAAACTTTGACCTGAGTGAGTTTAGGCACAGACCAGCACACCATGAAAATCTAGTGTCTCTAGCTCTCTTAGCTCCTGAGATATTAGAGGGTTTAAATTGACCCTTCATGCGAGCGAGGGGTATCCAACCGGCCACCCGGGCGCGTGTTGAAGCCGATCTCAGTTCTCATCAGCCCAGTGTGGTAGCAACAAGAGGATTACAGGTCGATTTGTTGCGAATTGTCACGTTTGCGTGGGCAGACCTGGGGTCGTCCCGTTCAAGGGAAATTGGATTATATTGGGTTGGACTGATGCCAGAGTAATCAGGGCAGATGAAAATATGAAACCAACTGTATATTGAATGTGAAGGTGATTAACGCATCACCCTCCTCACCTTCCCCCCCCCCCCCCGCTTACAGCTTATAAGTCTCAAAGCTCTCCGACATAACGTAAGCTGGTATCCGACATGGAAAGCGCAGATGTTATGCTGGTGTTAGGCTTTTGAGACCACTCTCGACTGCAAGACGCTGAGGCCTAAGCTGAGGGAGACGTTGTCGCGGAATCTGATCACCCTTAAGACTGGTCGGGTCATAATCATGGCTCTGTTTGTTAGGACTAATATGCGTCAAAGATATCCACATCCTGAAAGTGCCCTGTCACAATAAAAAGAAGCTTTGCAAATTCATCGATGCCTTCCATTGTAAATGCCAAGTTTGACCGGGCCCATATGGAGTGCAAACTTCAGTAAAGCTACTTTGGTCACCAGCATGCAAACGCCACATCAGATGGGCCTCTACCCATTACCTACAGGCAGGCCTTCCAACGTGTTAGTCAAACCCATTGGAGTTGGCTGGCAGAGGTGTTACTCCATTAGCTGATCTTTTCGAGTCCTCTGCATGACAACAGGCGACTCTTAGTCGAACCGCCTCGCTCTTCTCACGCCGCGCCAAGCGCCGCACTGGTGAATATTGGACACATTAAAAATGTAAGCTCTGGCAAGGCTTCCTGGTGCATCCTGTCACCAGGACGTTGCGTGTAAGCGGTCAGGTCAGCTGATGACGTCATAGCGGGGCGCACGAAGAGGCGTTCACGCGCAGCGCGCTGTTCGCATGTGAATTCTGTGCCTCCAGCCAACTAACCCCGCACAGCACCGTTAAACCCGGAGGAATGCGTCCGCGCCGTTCCGCGCAGGACATCTGTTCTGCGCGGCGGCCGTGGCCTCGCCGCTGTCTGGTCCGAGCGGTTGATGGATGGTGCTTTGTGGGACGCAACAGTTGTCCGCATCATGTGAGCTGCGTGCCTCCTGCTCACCAGTCCGCCTGGACAGCTGGTTTGGCAGCATCCGAGCCGGGATCTGGCGCTGACATCGGACAGCATCTGCTGACGTGCTCATCACGCTCAGCCAAAAAAGCAGTGAAGTCGCGAGGAAATCTCACAGAGAAAACGTCGTCTGGCTTCTGCTGTAGTCTGTTTAATGGCTCGATTTTAGCTCAAGCCCTCCTTTGCGGTAGAACGACTCTAACCTTCTTCGAGTGCTCAAAGTGGGCAATGTTAGTCGCACTTTCCACGCAAGCGTGTTTAGGCAGGGACCTAACTGGGTCAAAAATCCAAAAAGGTCCAAAAATCGGATGGGCAGGAGCAGGATCATGTCTAACGGTAATGGCTTATGGCATATGGCAGAATCGGGCTGACAAAAATAACAGTAACTTTTCACTTCAGATGCATGTGTGTTTCAGTACTACCCACCTATTCGTAAGCTGAAGATGGTGTGGGAATAGATAACGTAAACATAAAAAAATACCACAAACCACCCAACAGCGCTTTTAGAAATTGCAGCGTGAGAGATTCCTGTACCTTTGTTAGTGCGAGGATTTTTTTAGATGCGAGGATAAACGTAAGATCTTTCTTGCCATCGTCCTGGCACTTGCTGAGATATTTATCTACCTTCGGGATTCTGCGACTATTGTTTCTTTATTTGACTGTCTTTGGAATAGGTTCCGGCGATTAAACAGCAAACGACTGCAGCAGTTCATACGATGCAGAACACATATTCCAATCACAACAAGCCAAGGACAAGTGAAGGTCACATATTACGTCATAATTCATATCAAATCGAAGTTATTGTCTAATGTGCTGTGATCGGTGTATGCTTATGTTTTTATGCTTATAGTGCTGCGATGTGCTAATTACCAAACCAAGCTGAGCACCAGTGCCTGAAAGTAGCGTATGCATTAACTCGATGGTCAATGTGCTCCACGATTATTAAGAAAACTAACCTTAAGTTATTGCAACCCTACACCGCAAATTGGTCAGATTGTGTATTAGGTCAACGCGTAGTGAGTAATACATATGCCAGTTCATGAAAATAAGCCAGGGTGATAGACAGCAGCAACATTTTTAACATAGCTTGATTTATAGCAGTTTCCTTCAGGTAAGTAAAAATGATTTAGGGGCTGGAGGTCAAGCAGGATCAAAAACACGCTGAGAATATTCGTGTTTTTAACTGCGTTTATTCAAACTGGGGCAGCACGCTAATCTAAGTTATTAGGACTGCAATGGATGAGGATACAATCCCAGGTCATGCTGTCGCATCAATTTTCAGGAAGCAGCAGCATTGACCATCAGTACAGGTATGATCATTTCACACACGTCATATGGCGTGTGCAATGTGTGCGGCGTGGCGTGTGCATGCGATGTGGCGTCGCATATGCTACGCAACAATCAGTGCACACATGTAGCATTACATGTTTACCACATGTCGTAGTGTTCCACTTATTCGTCCACCTTCAGTCCCTAACCACGCCCAAGCCCCATATCCACGCTCTGCTTACAAGCAGTCACTCAATCACTGCTTAAGAGAATTAGGTACGCCCGAAAGATTCTTTTGTTAATGAAGACATGCTATTTTGTACCACTTCCATATGCTGTTCTTCTTTTCACCAAGCATGCATCCTTTGTACTACGACGACTCTGCAAAGTTTTGTCTTTAACGCAGAAACCCATCAAAGAGAAATGGTGCTTCTAAACATGAAAGCGCCTGTAGCGGCACTCCCAAACGTGGAAGCAATGCTGGTAATTGGATCAGCGCAGCGCACTCTGCCTGCTGATGTAGCAGCATTCGGGTTGTTCTGCATCCATTGTGGTTGATCACCTTGTTCTGCAACACCTGGCTTCGGCAGGTTTATTTGGTAGAACACGACATCAGCCCTGGCGGCACATCCGACCTGATATATTCAAGGTCGATATCTTGTTATATGCTGTTTGGTAGTAGCGTTTTTCAAACACCAGATTCTCTTTATTTGTGCAAGTTACAAATACTTTTTTCAAATTTGCTTCTTCAAACATCATTACTGAAAATCGTTACATGCGCTTAAGGACTTAAAGGCGTTTGTTTCTTTCTTTAAAAACTGGTTGTTTTCTTCACTCCACTAGCATTCCAAACTACTTGCCTTCGCCCAGTCTTCCGCTTTTTTACTCTAGTATCCTTGCCCTCATCCGCCCTCGTCCCGCCTTCATCTTGCCACTGTACGCGCAGAGGAATTACTCTGCCTCCAGGCCTCACCTGCTGGCCGGGAGGCGGCCGTCACGTGACCCGGGCCGCGCCGGCCCAACGGTACCGGGTCGGAGCCACGTGACGCCGCGTACCGCTAGCCGCCGCCGCTCTCTCCGCCGGCCTCTCTGCCGACGCCGCGGCGTCGGTCCTCGCCTCGCCTCGCCTCGCCGCTGGCCTCACTCGAGCGGCGGCCGTCGCGCGGCGTGCACGTGAGCGCAGACGGAGGGAGCCGCACAGGAGCACCGCACGCCAGTCGAGCCCGGAGGCGCACAGCGCAGACCTCGGAGCGCGCGCAGCGCCAGCACAGAGCCATGCTGGTCCAGGCGGCGCTGGTGACCGCGCTGGTCGGTCTAGGTGAGTTCACCGGCGCTCAGCACGCTGGCCCAGTTTTGACACGATGCCCCAGTGCACTGACAACGACCTAGTGCCTGCTGAAATGTAACTGAAGCGTTGAACACGGCGGTAGCGAAAAACTCGTTCTTTGGAAAGACCTACAGTTCAGGGCCGCAAAGAGTTGACGTTGTCAGCTGTTTGCTGCACAATCGCCGCGTCGTTAGCGAATTGCTCGGCGTTGTTCACTAGCAAAGTGGCTTCTGCGCGCACCTGTTATTGTCATAGACCAGCGGACTACATCAAACGGTAAATCCTGGCAAATCATTTAGAAGTGAACAACGTGCTTTCGGGTATGATGAACAGCTGCGAAGTAGCATCCCCTGAGTACCCAGCAGCACGATTACTGCATGTTGGGCCACTGTGAGGCTACCTGGAACGATTTCAAGGTTAGTTCGGAAACTTGGCGAGTTTCCCTTATTCCCTCCCTCCCAGTTCGTTGATTGCTGATTGAAACTATCAAATCCACCATATTTTTGTGAACTTGACGTCAGCTCATTTCATGCCGTTGATGGCTGTCTGTCATGGTATTCTCTTTTAGATGGATGTCTATCTGTACCGACATTCTGCCTTGTCGTTAGTGCGAGACATTAAGTGACGTGACGCGGGTTAATGAAACTTGAACAACTGTTAGTTCCTGAGCATGCTGTTTTAAGCGAAAAATATGATGCGTTTTGACGTAGTTATTTATTTATGTCGGTAAAAAGTGCCGACAATTCATACTTATGGACCACAAGATAAGAACTAGCTTCATTTCACCTCGAAGATTTGAACCCTTCAGAATAAGTCGTGCAATAGCTTCGAGCAACGACAATGCGTGACACAACAGACAAGGCATCATACCCCCTTTTCTTTGGATGTAGTCTTCTCATTACGCAATGCTGCAGATTTGCCTGAGCCATCGCTCGATTATGTTATTTTAATACTCACTTCTTCAAAACCATTGAGGTGACCGGTTTTATACTCTACACTTTCAGTCGCCAGTGCTTATCTAGCGACACGCCTGGGATCGAGGGCGGTGTGAAAAGGCGCGAAGGTGGTCAGCCGGGCTGCGCGCGACACCAGAAACGGCCATGAGCGAGCGCGACGCGGGTCGCGCGGGGTCGCGCCCGCGTCCGTCCGGCCGGGCCAGCGTGGCGTCATTAGCTGGCAGTCGTTACTTGTCCAGCCTGCCTCGGCACATGCCGACTGGCACCAGTCGGTAAACAACGCCGGGGCTCGGCCAACGCTACGCGGGCCGGAGGGCGCGGCCGTCCCGAGCCTCGGCGCGGGCCGCTCCCCGGTCTCGGGCGGGCCGGTCCCCGAGCCTCGGCGCGGGCGATCCCCGGGCCTCGGCGGGGCCGGTCCCGAGCCTCGGCGCGGGCCGGTCCTCGGGTCTCGGCGCGGGCGGTCCACGAGCCTCGGCACGGGCCGGTCCCCGAGCCTCGGCGCGGGCCGGTCCCCGAGCCTCGGCGCGGGCCGGTCCCCGAGCCTCGGCGCGGGCCGGTCCCCGGGCCTCGGCATGGGCCGGCCCCCGAGCCTCGGCACGGGCCGCTCCACGAGCCTCGGCGCGGGCCGGTTCCCCGAGTCTGGGAGTGGGCCGGACCGGTTGGTGCGAGGCAAGCTACTTCAGCTGCTGTGACACCCGTCCTGGTGTGCCTGTTTGGCGACGCCCGCTCGATCCAGGAGGGACCGCCGCAGGGTTGGCGCCCCTCTCCCCCGAAGCTGAGGGGCTGCCGCCCGCGGCCGTGTCAACGAACCGTTGCCTGGCCCGCGGCTGGAGTTCGTTCCTCTTGCGATTGGCCACGCCGGCAGCGCCGTCTGTTGTGTTTGTGCGAGTGCCGAGACGCGACGAATGCGCGTCGGATTAGCTGCCGCCTGCGAGACACTGGTGGCGCTCATTCGGCTTTAGGTGCGCGACCATCTGGGGATTGAATTTGCGGACAGAACAACCGAGCCTGTCGCCACAAAAAGGCTAGCTCTTTTTTGGAGTAACGGTCGGCTGATTTTGTCAGAGTTGATGAGAATCGGAAGGAAATTAAGCTATCCTGCACAGGTAATTTTGTTCTTTATGTGCAGATTGTCTCTTTATGGTAGGTTTTTAAAGGGTACAAACTGTCCCGAGAGTGAGGTTCTCTGTGGTATTCCATCGCAGTCGTGAAACAAACTTGGTTAGAAACGTAAGCTCGCTTTCTACATTTTCGCGGATGCAAAAACTGGACAGCGATGCAAACTGAGAAGGGCTTAAGCAGTCAGGATCTAGGCACAGTGTCATTCCTACCAGGCTTAGAACAGGCATGACACCTCCACAGGTATACCAAAATATGGACCAATGATGCTTACTCCTGCCTTTGAACCAGTCGCCAGCCTGCGATTCAGCAAAGCGGGCTTTGTGCCATGTCTGTTTGGGCCATGCACGCCTGGTGCGAGTGGGTGCGGGATCGGTCGATGCCCTGGCCCGGAGCCCGACCTTCTGTTCCGCCCGCACCACCCCACTCCCTCCAGCCCATCTGCGCGCCCGGCGTCCGACCTCAGCACTGGGCTCACTCGCCCTCGGCACACGAGCGGCCGGCCTTAATGCTTGTCGATGTCGGCATCTACGCTTGTTGATGTTGGTATCTACCCTTGTTGATGTTGGCATCTACGCTTGTTGACGCCGCACCGTCGCGGCGTGGTCACGGGGGGGTGGGGGTGGGGTACACGCAGCAGCTAGAGGTGGGCGCGACTCTACGCTGAATTCTTCCCACGGTGGATTGGACAGTGCATTGAACGTCCTTCAGCCTCAGTCAGGGGTTCTGTTCGCCTGCTTTTCCTGTACAATCGGCGGAAGGGATGATGGGACTGCGTCGCAAACCTTGCCAAATAGCAGTTGTGTCACTTCAGTCTACATGGGGGCTTCGTCAGAGGTTTTTACTTGTGGGGTGTTTAGCGCTGGGGTTAGCACTGGGTTCACTCTCCCTCGGCACACGAGTGGCAGGCATTAACGCTTGTTGATGTTGGTATTTACCCTTGTTGATGTTGGTATCTACCCTTGTTGATGTTGGTATCTACCCTTGTTGATGTTGGTATCTACCCTTGTTGACGTTGGTATCTACCTTTGTTGGTGTTGGCATCCACCCTTGTTGATGTTGGCATCCACCCTCGTTGATGCCATACCGGCACGGCGGTGCGGAGTACTGTTGACCTTGTGATGGTGTCAGCGGAAATGCGCTTCCTCCAACTCCACCACCGCTCTCACAGACGGTGCCTCATCGCGGTCTAAAATTGCATGCTCCGTACAAGCCTGGAGCGGCTGTGGTCGGTCGCTGAGCCCGTGCACGAAGCAATTCGCTCGCTGTAGCCGATGGCGACGACGGACGGTCACTCCCACTCGACACGGTCGATCGCTCCACCCCGACGCATGAGCCGTCGGCTGCTCTGGCCTGAGGAGAGGCCGTTAATCGTTCTGCGCACCTTGCAAACGCTGGCGACTCCTCCGACATGCTGGTCGCATTGTTTCGTGCAGAGGCGAATGCACTCTGAAGTTCTGGCAATTGTGAATTAAAGTAAATGTAAGCCAGGTAATCTGGACACCCCAATAGGATTTCGGTTGGGACATCTGCGTCACGCTAATCAAGGGTTCCGAACTTCGTCGTGAGGAAAACCCGAATTATCACGTCTTTTAAAGCGAAATCCTACAGTCGCAACCAAACACTTATATGTGTTTGTCGTCGAAGCCAACAAGCCGTACTCATTCTACACTCGGTCATCGCCCCGAGACTCTGTTTGTTTTGTGTGAGCCAGCCACTGGGGCTCAGCCATACACCTTGACACCATATGCCACGGCAGCTGCCTCTGCTCGTCAGCGCGGTCAGTGACCGCCATTCTTCTCCGGGAGACTCTCCGTCATCGCCTTTTCCCACATCCCGACATCGATCCGTGTCACGCCTCTTCACGGCCAGTTTTCCCCGTCATATAAACGATGTCCTCGCATCGAGCTCCCTGGCAGCCGCACTCCGTCCCGGCACGAGAGGGCCCACCCGTCCCGCAGTCGGAAGGCACGCGCACGAGACGCGAGTTCGAGTGGACGGCTGCGCGCTCCTCCGCGCGGCCACGCGCCTGACACGCCACGCCTACCGGCTGTCCTCGGCAGGCTTGCTACGACCTCGGGGCGATGCGATAACGAGCCGCCGCCAAAGCCTCACCGGCGCCAGATGCGAACGTGGGAGTGCAGTCCTCCGCACCGGCGTAGCGGTGCTGGCTCCTCGGGCCGAGCGGTGGCAGCAGCTGGGGTCCATTACAGTTCCCGTAACCTCATAGCGGGCCGACGCCTCCTGGGCGAGGCCGTCCGGGACTGTCTGAGGCCCACCCCCGGCTATGAGGCCTTTGATGGATGGCACACTTCGATTGAACGGAGGAAGGGTTCGATTGCCAGCGCTTCAAAACACCGCGCTGCCAGTGACGGCGTATTCCGCGCTCGGCTCGCGACGCCGCGGTGAAGTGACAGCGTCGCCTACCGCGTCTGACGGCATCAAGTGCCCCATTCGCACCGTCAGCGCGCCGTGCTGAGCCTGAGTACCCCGGAGTGTCCCGTGCCCCGCCTCGGGACCGCTGCCCCAGTCTGCGCGGTTCCCCGCAGCGGGCCGTAGCGAGCTTCACACCGGCGCCGTGAGAGGGCCACCGCCGCCGCCGCCGCCGCCGCTGGCAAGCCAGCTCCAATGGGTCAGTGAACGAGCGCACAGCTGTCGCGTCGCCGCGCCGTTTCCGCGTTGGTGGCGCGCGGCGTCATCTGGCGCGGCGGCGGCGGCGGCGCGGCGCCCGTTCGCACCCCGGCCGCGGCGCTACACGCACGCCGGCCGAGTTTTTCGGCAGCTCTAATGACCACCGGCGGCAGGTGTCCGCTGCCGACTGCGCCCGTATGACCACGGACTGGTCGGGCGGCGTCACCACCGCTCGCCTGCGCCCGTATGACCACGGACTGGTCGGGCGGCGTCACCACCGCTCGCCTGCGCCCGTATGACCACGGACTGGTCGGACGGCGTCACCACCGCTCGCCTGCGTCCGTATGACCACGGACTGGTCGGGGCGGCGTCACCACCGCTCGCCTGCGCCCGTATGACCACGGACTGGTCGGGCGGCGTCACCACCCCTCGCCTGTGAGCCGATGCTCAGCGAAGAGTGGATTTGAAAATACGCTTCTGCGCGCTGACGGACGTGAAGTGAATATCAGCAAGCTTGGACAGAATGACTTTTAAGACAACATATGTATACAATGACTGTAATATTACAATAACTTGAACGAAAGGGAATGGTCACAAAGAACATGTCATTGATACGCAACTATGTCAGTTAATACCGAATACCAAAAGTCAAATAACGTAGATTTGTTTGCAGCTGCTTAAATTGAGTTAGGGCCATCACCTTCTGTTAATATTTTGGTCATCTTTTATTGAGCTATTTACATGAGCGAATTTATCGAGGGACGAAATATTTTGCTTGGGCCAGCACATGAAACACACAGCATAACAGGTTTGATCAGCTAGTACCAAGCCGACCATAAGTGCACTAAGGCGGCTGCTGACCAGGCCAGATGCCCGAGGGAGAGCTACTAATGAGAAGAAAAGAGAACGGTCATGCGCCGCGGCGAGAGTCATCAGCGTGGTGCGTGACAAAGCTTTTCTCTTCTCTATCTCTACGTCTCCCTTCTCTCCTTCCCTCCTCCCTCCCTCCCTCCCTCCCTCTCTCCCTCCCTCCCTCTCTCTCTCGTTCTCTCTCTCGCTCTCTCTTTCTCCCCTCTTCCTTTTCCCTTTCCTGTCTCTGTCTGTTTTTCTGCAAGTTCACTTATGCTTACTATGGTTGATGTCGGAAGTGATCTAAAGACAGCAAAGAAATCCACACTGCTTGCCGAATAAAGGCGACAGCCAAGCACTTCAAAATCATACCTAGCTCAACATCTGTTAATGTGAAGCCATACAGGAAGAGTGATCATTGCACTCATTGTCTTATGGGACATTTGTTGTCCTTTCGTTGACTGATAACGACGATATTGGGGAGAGAAAAAGCTCAAAAAGGCTAGCTATAACATGTTTCACACGACAGGCTAATATCTCGTCTACGTTAGGCTGTTTTTTTTCGAATTTTCATATCATTATAGTTGGTAAAAAGTTGAATGCATAAATAATAAATTATTTGAAACGGACGTAGAGGCCGATCACTTGCATTCATATCGCTCTTAAACTATGCACCCTTTCCTTGTTTTGCCTAGGTAAGTGATGATGCCTTGCACTGGTGCCGGTTTGTGACATAAATATATTCTAAGTTTGCTGCGTGCCGCACACACTTTAAGACAACATATGTTGAAAACCTACGTCATGTGGATATATCATGGTGCTAATGCGAACTTTTAGAGCATTGACCAGGGACTTATTCAAAGGGTAAGGGCTTATCTATGATTGATCTGAAGTACGCCTACCGCAAGGTTATTCGTATTTCTGCACTTTCAGTTGCCGCATTGTGGCAATACTGGCGCTAGGGTGCCTGCCTCTGAACACACAGCTAACAGGCTAGAGCTGGGCAAAAACCGCGTGGCCCGCTGGTGCTGACGTCCGGTCCGGTTTTTGCTCCACTTTCACCGGCACCAGCTTGTTCACTGCACGAGAAGTGCTCGGCAGGGCCTCCTTCAAATCCGCCGAGGACGGGAGGACCACTAGTTGAATCCGATCACGCACGGCTCCTTATTTGTATCGCTTGCGCACAATTTGGTGGGGGTTAGCCAAGTGGTGTTCACTTCAACGTCGAAGTCATAACCACTGCCAATGGCCGTGAACCCTCTGTCGGCGCCACCGTCGGTAATATGGCGTTAATGCGGTCAGCAAGCTGCCTCAGGTCCACACCACGGCAGTGACGGCGTGGAAAATCGTTCACAATGCACGCGCACCATGTGTGTCACTCGCTACGGACCAACGTGTCGCTGGCCACGCTCGGGTCGGATTGCGTGTTTATTGTGCACAGTGCGGACCGCCTGCGGTCGCGTGAAAAACGCTCCCGTTTTGCGGAGTGCCAAAACGTAGTCACGCTCACGCTAAGCGGAGCCAACAGTTCTCCGGTGTTGTGGACGTTCGCACGGCACTTAACAACCACCCAACTCTGTGTGATAATGAGGGGAAGCTTATCCAGAAGTGTCCATCCCTTCTGCCAACGCTTTCCAGCGCAGATGGTGAGGCGTTAGTACTTGAAGGCACCACCTAACCAATGTTCATATGCCGTCAAGCTCCTTTCACGCTTCAATTCATGTCCAATGAGCAACAAACTTCAGCCAACAGCCCGGTCCGCAGGCGCTGGCGATAGCCACCCAGCCGGCTGTACGCCCACTGACAGCGCCCCGTGTCGCCGTTTCAGCCTGCGGGTGCGGATTTCCGGGAGCGCCGGCGCACAGCACGGTCACGTTCTCGACGGACGCCATCGGAGTCGGCACGGTCGCCACGTACACGTGCGACCGCGGCTTCGAGCTGCTCGGACCGGCCAGGAAGGAGTGCCAAGGCAACAGCACGTGGGCGCCGGCCGGCATTCCGTTCTGCGGTGAGTGTTGAGTGCCGGGGTCGCGGGGCGGTCTGCTGGGGATGGCGATAGTGGTAGGGTGGGAGGGGAGGGGCACTGGGATTGTTCGCAAGGTATTAGAAAGCTCCCGCTCCGGGCTCGTATATAAAAAATGTTCTCGAAATGCTTCCAAACGTTAATTTTTGCTATTACTCGCCGGTGACAAGAATTCATCTGTATCAACCAAACATCCTAGAAATACAGACAGTTGTGGCTGGGTTCACGTACAAAGTGCCTACACAACCTCAGTCTTGAGGTAATGTGAGTAAAGGATAGTCATTCCCTTTGCTTCATTTTTCTCATTGCCCGACGATTGGTGGATCCAAGAATAAAGTGGCCACTTGTGGCGTTCCCGCTCAGAACTAGCTGGCATTAAAGCACAGATACAAATATGTAAAACCCATAATGCCCGAGAGATACTGTATGCAAGGTATATACTTATACTTATTATATACAATATACTTAAGCATTGTGTTCCTCCGTTTTCTCCCTTTACCTCCAACCCTGGAACAGCCCTGGAACAAGCAGCCCACCTCACCGACCATAAGACCGTCAAACCCCTTTCACATCGCGCTTTCTCGTGCCGTGAAGGTCTGGATTTCATATCCCTTCATAGTGCTACCGTTCACAGCCTATCCGATGTGAACGGGACTGTTGCATCTATGATGAGGTGTCCCATTGATAACTGACCGCCAAAACCGCGACAACACTGGCTTACCGCGTCGAAGGTGCTTGAGGCGTGCACGCGCGGGCACCCACTCGTGTTGTGTCTTCGTTTGTGGCACCTCTGCAAAGTAACTATGATTATCTGGTGTTCTATTCAGAATATGCACACTACTACGCATGCTAGCTTATCGCTCATCTCTTACACTGCCAAAGCCTGGTGGACTACGTGCGGCTTCGTTTGGACTGGTAAATTTAGCCGGAAACTTCTGCATGATACCGACACAATTAGAACAAACCTGGACCATCTGGCGTCGCGCTTTTGCCGTAAATCAGCCTGCATCCTTTATCAGTGTACAAACATTCCGCTGGGAGCGTTGCCCAGTTGTCTCCTCATCTCCTCATTAGCCTCCGCCGAGCATATGGCGGCGTCGTCGTCGTCGTCGGCGGCGGCGGCGGCGGCGCGGCGCTCCGCCACCGCTATCTGCGGCAGCCGAGAGGCGGCGGTCGCGCCGGCTCGCTGGCTTTCTGTGCCGGCCGCAGCCAGCCGGCGCCTAATGAGAAATTGACGTTGCCAGTTTCCGCCGTCACCGGGCCGCGCCGGCCACTGGCCACCGGCCGCCTCGAATGGACCCGTCCGGCGTAATGGACTCGCCCGCGGCGCTCGGTGACACTTGCTCGGCGGCGCGTGCCGGCCGCTGCCGCCGGTCCCAATTCACGCGCTAACCTTCAGCTGACGGAGGCGGTCTCCAGGAGTGGCGCCTTTTTACTGGAGCTCTGTCGGTTGCAAGTAATGCCAACTGTCCGTCCGTCCACGTCCGTCAAAGCCGTCCCAGTGGCCCACGTGGTTAGAGCGTCTGCCTTCCGATCCACCCACCCGTGGCGGGGTGGGTTCGAGTCGCTTTAGGGCGCTCGCTGTTGGCCCTTGACAGGTGTGACCTGCGGCCGGTGGCGGTGGTCGCGCTGAAGGTCAGTTGACATCAGAGGGTAGGACGGACCGTGCCGAGCAGTGCGGCACGCTAAGCTTTCACCACCAAATGCTGCCGTTGACATGGAATTGCGTGATCGGGTGGTAGGGGTCAGGGCTCACACAAGCACTGCTCAACGTGAGCTCTGATCCTAGAAATCCATCCATTCAAAGGGTTCGGATCGAATCTTTAAACAAAATTAAACTGCTCTGCATCGATTCCTCCCGTTTGTAACTGAGGACGGGGCAGTGCTGCGACGGAGTAGTCGCCGCTGCGGGTTAGCATCCTGTGAAAAAATATAGTCTCTGTGTGGGCTAGGCTGCTGTGAGGAAATGCAGTCTGAGATGAAGTCGGACGGGATCACCCTCTGCTCTCAAAGCATTTGAAATCGTATTATTCGCTCATGCTTTGAAGAGGCCGTATGCTTTACACGGGACGCAAGAATGTCAGATGATGCAGTGGTGCCTGTGAGTTTCTCATACATCATGTTTATCAGGCGATATTTATTGGCTCATCATCTATCACAGAAGGCCGCATTACCTCCTAGATTAGCGTCATTCCAACACAATCCATCACTGAACAAAGCAACTGCCTAGGAAGCCCGTAGCCTCTAGTCGAGCCTCTGCCAGTCCCACCTTACCTCACCTTTAAGTTGCCCGTGGTGCCCTACTCCTGCACCCCTCTGACCAGCGGAGCCTCCCCTCGGCGCCGGCCGCCGGCCGCCCCGTCGGCCTCTCGGGTGCCGTTAGACGAGCCACGGAGCACGCGGCGCATTCCCACCCGCACGAGGCCGCAGGCTGGAGCCTTGGCCGCCGCCGCCGGCCGGGGCGGTCCGCCGTGCGGGTGAGGCTGTCGTCCCAGCCGCCCGGCCAGGGGCGAGCTGGAGGAGCCGAGGAGCAGCCGCCGGCGGTCTGAGGGCGTGGTGACGTCGGTCCATCAGGAAGGGGATTCTTGAAAGGTGCAACATGCAGGGGGGACTTATGACTTCCGTGCACCATGACTATTACTGAGTTAGGGACAGCTGGTGGAATCAAATAACGTCGGGTGTTTTACATGCGGCCTGTCCGAGCACATAGAATACAAATCATCACCTTCCGGGTAAACGGACGGTTGTTCAGCAGACCATGAAAGCTTTTCACCGTAAAGGCTCTTCCAATGATGTTCTTGCCCCGCACCTCTAAAAAAGATTAAAGATATGTACTTGGTGGAGAAAACAGATTCTATAAACCATTCTGCGGTCAAAACATACTTTACAATGCTCTTTGCTTTCAAATGAATTTGGCCATAAAGGGTTGAAATACAAGCCGATCAAAGTAGGCTTGTTCCCAAATAATTTTAATCAAACGTCCCCAGCTACCATCTGGTGCATGAGACGCATTCAGTTACATCAGCAGCACCACAACTTTGCCCCAACACATGACGGCAAATTGGTTGGTCTTGCCAGGAGCTGCCCTTTACAGGCTCCCTGTCAGTGCACTGATGGCAACTGTCGCACTGGGATACCTGAAGTCACTCTAAAAGCGAAACATTCTGTTCACGGCATTAAACAGCTTTTTATGCTGGAAATTTAATCAAAATAACTTGCTTATCGTATGCGCGGGGTGACACCGGTTCACTTTCTAGTGTAACGTGAAAGACCGGTTATCGATCTCAAATATGCATTGCATAGGGCTTTTGTGATGGCTTCAAAATGTGGATGGCGGCTTCCTCCAAACCGCTGACATATCGATTAGCATTTGATAACACGATACGGAAACGCAGCAGAATTTCGCTTCTAGAGAAACTCAGTGATTGTATTCGCCATACTTGAGGGTCATTCATTTCCCCGTTTAGCCTGAGGCACGCTTGCATCAGGTGGCTGCTTTTTGGAGGGTGGAAGAGCTCTCTAATAGACGCTGCGCTGCCAGGAACAGTGGGACAGGCGTATCAGCTCCAAACGACCCTGCAGCTCGTGACTGCCTGCGGCGCGCCACTCCTCACCGTCACGCTCCACTCGAGAGCTTAGGAAAGTTACCGACGTGACGCAGTCCTCCGTCACGGTGGAGCGCCTCGCGAGAGTTCCGCAGCCAGCGCCACCTCTTGCACTCTGGCCCCTGCGCCGGGGGCAGACTTGCCTCCGGTCTGGGGGGCCCGGACGTCCCGGTCCGGTGCCGTCAGTCCTGCCCGGCCCTGTCCGGTCCGGTCCGGCCACTCCGGTCCGATTCCTCCCAGGCCGGCTCCATCGCCGCTCTCGGTCACAGATCGGTTAGTCTAGCCAGTTGCCTTGACTGTTGCTCGGTTGGCTCTGGCACTCGTGGACTGCTATTCAGTGCTGCTTGGCTGGCGCCAAAAAACAGGCCCCCGATCGGATCGATAGGCGAGGCAAAAACACATCAATAATTGGGGCCTCTGGATTCGTCTGATCGCTTTGAATCATGCCTAGCGTGGTGAAAGCCCCGAGGCGGAAGAGTGGAACGCGTTTTCAGGAAGCGTTCGTCATTCAATGAGACCGAACCAATGAGCCATGAAAATACAATCTCCAGGCGCGCAGCCAGTTAGTTAAGTCACTATCGCTGCGAATGTCGCAAGCAGTAAATATATATTTTTTTTACAAAACAGAGTACCTCTGTCGCGATTCATCGTCGTTTTGGGCGCCAAATGCATCCGTTAAATTCAGGTTCGTTGTCAGGGGTAACGCACCGGACTCTAGTGACGTCATCACTTCTTCAGTGTTTCGACATGAGTTCCGTGTCAGCGCTTCTCGGCAGCAGGAGAAATCTCTGGCGGCGCAGGTAGCCTGCAACTGTTCAGTGATTCATATACGGGCGCGGGGCCAGCGGCGACTTTTACCGGCATTTCGAGGCGCGAGCTCTTTTCGATTGTGGAAATGAGGTCACAACAGCTGCCGTCTTTATCTGCTCGACAATTGACATTAAACGGCGCCAAAATTGCTCACGATCGAGATCCAGTACACCGGATTCCCCTGTGCCACAGAGAACGTGGGGCTGGGCGTTCCCAGGACGTCACTGACACGGCCTCGCCATTGTCTCTCTGGCCAGGGCTGTCAGCGGCAATGCAACACATCACCACACTCTGATTGTAAGGCGGCTTCCCTCCATCCGTGACGGGCGCGAGTTTCGCCGCTGTGCACGCGTCCGTTGCACAGGCTTGCGCTTATGAGGCGTCCACCAGTGATGCGAGCCCATCCCCATGTCCTGACCCGCCTCCTCGCTGTGACCCGAGGTCAGCTGCGGCCGCACCGTTACCGACGGGACCATCCCTCCCGGAACACGGCGAGGTCTGGAACGCCCATCTGCCACTCCTCCTCGGCGAGTGCAGCTCGGCCACATGACGAGGAAGAGGCGCGTTTAGCGAGGGTCAAACGGGCCTCGGCCGACATATGGCGACGTTGTTGAGGAAGAAGATGGGTTTTTAACACAATCAGAATCTGATGATGGTTGTCACCGGTATTTCCACCAATGAACGGTCGCGTAGGTGGGGCCAGCCTCACCTGTCTTCCGCGGAGGTGGTCAGACAATCGGTGTCACATGCCGTTGTCCAGCAGCCGTTCTGCGCTGCGGTCAGCTGGCTGACGAGCCGCCGTGCTGTCTGACAATTGACGCTGGTGCGCCACGTGCGTCTCTCCGCCGCCGTGCGTTGCCACGGGCCGCCGGTCGTGACCAACGCTACAGGCAGCACCAGCGCGCAGCGTCGAGTCGATCCATCAGAGATCTTGACATCCGGTGTCTGTTTCGCCGCCCGCCTCCGGTCCCGAAAGACTTGGGGTCCGTTGCGTCATTCGCGCCGGTGGTTTTCTAGTCGCCCAACGGTTCCGGATGTCCTAGTGCCTTTGCCTGCCTGCCGGTAGCGACACAACATCACTTTGCCAAAAGCTGCTACCATGATCCTACTAAGCCATACCGTGTGTTAGAATGACAAATTCAGATGTTTTTTGGTTGAATGACGACATGTCACGCCACCTGGAGAGACCGGCGGGGTTCTGGCCACGGCCGGGCTGTGAGACCGAGAAGCGGCTACCGGCTCCCAGCCGGTTCCACCATCGCCATGTGACGGGCTCCGGAGGCCTCGGTCGAGCGGTCGCCAGCCAACGGGCGTGCCGAACGTGGCCCAGTGTCTGTCCAGCAGAGGTCAGACGCAGCGATCGATGTCGGATCTGGGAGCGGATGGGCCGCACCCGTCATGTTACACCCATCCACCGCCATGCATCGTATGCGTCGATACGTACCGTGCATTGGTACAGGACACTGCAACACTCATCCACCACCAAACGTGCCGGCTCACCGATACAGGATGTTGATTTCCGATATTGCTGCATGCGTCCACCAACTCACTCACGATTGCAGAAAGGAATCCCTCGTTGAATCGCCCCCGCCGAGTACCAACCACCACCGGGTGTCAGCGGCTTCCCCTCCCCCTTCCCCTCCTACGCCTGCACGCTGTCCTGCGCGCTGAGCCGGCGAGGACGCGCGCCGACCCCGGCAGCGGCGGGTCGGCAGCCGCCGTAACTGGGTCACCGCACCCGGCCCGCACGACCGCGACGCCCGGGTGGCCGGGGGCAGCGCGGGTGACGCTGCTGCCGCCGCCAGCGCCGGCGCCGCGCCTGCCGCCCGCCGGCCGGGCTCGGTCGGCGGCCGAGGCCGGCGTGACGCAGCTAACACAATGTCAGCGATGACGCGTGGTCCAGCATCGCTCGGGGTAGTCCGGATCTGTTGAGGCCGTGGATGACGGGTGGTCCAGCATCGCTCGGGGTAGTCCGGATCTGTCGAGGCCGTGGATGACGGGTTGGTCCAGCATCGCTCGGGGTAGTCCGGATCTGTTGAGGCCGTGGATGATGGGTAGTCCAGCATCGCTCGGGTAGTCCGGATCTGTTGAGGCCGTAGATGACGGGTGGTCCAGCATCGCTCGGGTAGTCCGGATCTGTTGAGGCCGTGGATGACGGGTGGTCCAGCATCGCTCGGAGTAGTCCGGATCTGTTGAGGCCGTGGATGACGGTGGTCCAGCATCGCTCGGGGTAGTCCGGATCTGTTGAGGCCGTGGATGACGGGTAGTCCAGCATCGCTCGGGGTAGTCCAGATCCAGCTGGTGTGGGCGCGCCGGACGAGGAAAAAGAGTCTGGTATACCGATCACCTTCACAAAAGACGTGACCATGCACGTTTTAGCGAATGTAGATCAGGAGTCACGTGGTCTTTCAATCTTGCAACAGGTCACTCCTGTGTGGAACAGCGTCTTAAGCGAGGTGGAGTTTCCGGATTCACTGGAATCTCGCTGTGAAAAGTGGCGCAGCTGTCAGAGCGGGGGTCAAAGCCCTGCAAATCGCCGAGACGCCCTGACGGTGGCCGCTGTGCGCAGCTGCAGTGTCTGGCACCGCGCCAGGGGCAGAGTGTGACGTCATCTGACAGGCGTGACGGCTGACCCCGACTCTTCCGCACGGCGGACGCTATCCCCTTGGGGCGGTGGCGGGTGACTCGGTGCGTCCGCCTGCCCCGATGATCCGGTAGTGAGGTTTCTGGCCCTTTCACGTCGCGGATCGCTAGTCTTGAGTCAAGACTAGTCAAACCCGTTCGACATCCTCCAGTGCCAAACTGATGACTTGGAAGAATTACACGCTTTATGTGAAACCCGGTTTAAAGCGGTTCGCTAAATAAGCCCCCAAACCTGGTGTCCGTAGTGTCCCAAGTGATGTCAACAGTTAAGCTCCATTTCTGCACCTGCATTTGAGCATGACCTGGCCACTGCTGACCTGCCCGGCTGCCTGCTTGACGGGCCACTCTGCGTACCGCTAGCCGAGGAGAGCTGGTGGGCGACCTCGACTGATCAGGGCGAGGATCCGGCCGACGCCCGGCGGCGCGGCGGTCTCCTGTGCTCCGTTCCGGTCCAGCGGGCCCAACTCCGGGTCGGCCGCGTGTGTGCCGGGCAGATGGAGCGCCGCCGGTCCGGCCACGCCGCTGCGCCTCGAGCGTCACGGTGTCGCGCGTCACGGTGTCAAGGTGTTACGCGTCACGGTGTCACGCCTCACGGTGTCACTGTGGCCGCCGGCGCCTCGCGGGCCGGCGGGCTCGAGTCTGCTCGCGAGATTTGACACAAAGTCGTTGCAGGCGGCGGCCAACGGGACTGATATCCAACGGTCCTCCCGTGTGTGTTCTCTCGCGGCAGGAAGCGCATGATGACTCTGGGATGGTCGTGGCGTGAGCACAGAAAGATCACCGTTAGAAGGGAAGGCTTGCTGTCGGCTCGGGCGGAAAATTAGCGCGTTGTGCTCCATCAAGCGGAAGGTTTCATGTCCGGGTGTTTTATGGTAATGGCGGCAATATCAACAATGCCCAGTGATGGTGGCCGACGATGACAGCCACACAACAGAGCACTAAGCTTGGAGGAGACCCAAGTGAAAGGAAGCTAGCGCTGATGCGTATGCATCACAACGGTCATGTGTTTGAACTGCCCTTGAGGAGTGTGGCGTGATGAAATATCGCCCATTCGCCACCGTTAGGAAAACATTCCACAATCCTGAATTATGAAAACAGCCAGAAGAAGAGGCTTGTGGTCACGGTGACCGGCACAGCTATCAAGCATCCACCAATCGACGATCTGAATACAAATTGCTTCAGGTGATCTTCCCCGTCCAATGCAAGAAGCAAGCGCTCGCTCCTCATGAGGACTTGGCAGAGCGGCACGCCACCGCCCATCCTCAGTCGCAGCTGACATACCGAGCGCGCGCGCCCCCGTGACGCCTCGGAGCGTCGGTCCGTACGCGGCACACACCGTCACGTGCATGCCGCGCCCGAAGAAGCAGCAGGGTCGCCGGCCGCGGTCAGCTGCCGCTGGCCTATTTAGCACACCCGGCGGCCGGCCACAACCCGGGCTTGGCTTACCCAAACCCGCGCTGGGTAAAACCAAACCTCGCGCTGGCCTCACTCAAACCCCGGCACGCGCGCGACGGCAGCCTGGCCAGTCGCACAGAAGGCTAGGGGCGCCGACGCTGAAAGAATCTGCTGTCCTCGGCGCACAGATGTGTGTTAGAGGAAAACGTGGAGAGAGGAAAGGCCTAACGTACATAACTCTTCGGACGATGTACAACCAACATCACAAATGGGCGGATATATGTATATATATTTTTTTAATCGTCTCACCTGGCCTGCTATGGATGGTCCGGCCGTCGCCAGCGGCAGCGTGACGGTGTCACCGCTGACGGCGGCTGACGGTTCGGCCGTGGCGGCGGAGCGGGCCGTATCGGGTCGGCCACTCGGTCAGGGGGCCACAAGTCAGCCGCCCGCGGCCGGCCGCTCACCATGGTAATGCAGCGGGCCGCGGCGCCGGTACTGTTAGCCGGCGTTCACGGCTCAGTGGGCGCCCGGCGTGCCGCCGACGGCCGCCAGATGGCTCGGGTCGGGCTTCTGCCAGCGCGCCCCGGGCCTCTGACGACCGGTCAGCCGCCCCCGCGACCGGCCCCGCGGCCGCGGCGGCAGGTCCGGTCCGAGAGAGGAGAGCAGAGCAGAGAGAGCAGAGAGGCGATGGGTCGGGTGATGGGGAGACTGGCACGGTCGAACCGGAAGGGGCACGACGCTCCAGTGGAGAAACTCGTTTGCTTCCGGGTCGATGTTTGAAGTGCGGGTGTTGAATAGTTATGCCTACTGTCGAAGCTCTTTCTCTAACTGATCCCAAAATCTGTCCGCTATTTGCTTGTTAGTGTGTATCACAGACTACAATATCGTTGCCTTATGCTGTTTTCGCGCCATGTACTCCGCAAGATCAATAACAAATTTAGAGATGATTTGGCTGGGCCCTACGGCCCACTGACGATGAACCAAGCACTACCCGTCATCCCATGCGTCCAGTATGGCATGTTCCCGGACTGCCGAAAACTTTTTGCTTCGTTTCCATCTTGCACTTCCCCGCTCCAAGCCCTCACATCACAGTTCAAGCGTCCGGCCCTCTCATGGCGCCCGTGTGCCGCCAGACGTTGCTATCGTACGCGTCGTGACCGAATGACGTACGCGAGGAGACCGAAATGGAGGCATACCACGTGATCCGAGCCGGACCATACGACCTCATCGCAGCGGGGGGTAAACCACGTCACCGCAGCGGGGCATGCCAGGTCACCACAGCGGGCATACCAGGTCACCACAGAGGGGCATGCCACGCCAACCGCAGCGGGACCATACCACGTCACCACAGCGGGGCATGCCAAGTCACCGCAGCGGGGGCATACCACGTCACTGCAGCGGGCCATACCAAGTCACCACAGCGGGCCATACCAAGTCACCACAGCGGGGCATGCCACGCCGCCGCAGCGGGGCATACCACGTCACCACAGCGCGGATGCCACACCACCGCAGCGGGGCACACCAAGTCACCGCAGCGGGGCATGCCACGCCACCGCAGCGGGGCATGCCACGCCACCGCAGCGGGGCATACCACGTCACCACAGCGGGAGTGTACCACGTCACCGCAGCGGGAGTGTACCACGTGACCGAAGCGGGGCAGCTGCTGCTGAAGTGTTCGGCACCGTTCAGCTCTCGAGAATAAGTCCGGTTAGACATCAGTGTACAGTTAGACATCAGATTCCCAGGATGGAATGAATTGCAATGCCGATCTGCATTCACATTCCCGTTTAACGGAGAGCCGCAGCATGCTGAGTGTTTTAACAGTCAGTGGCGTCATATACTTAGTCTTTTATTCATATGCTCATGTTTCTGGCCTCCCGC
Source organism: Pollicipes pollicipes (assembly GCF_011947565.3). Lineage (NCBI taxonomy): Eukaryota > Metazoa > Arthropoda > Thecostraca > Pollicipedomorpha > Pollicipedidae > Pollicipes > Pollicipes pollicipes. The sequence continues at coordinate 1,985,548 of NW_023596545.1, forward strand.
AGAACTCTGATACTTCTACATCGATGTAGCTACACTGATTGCTTCTGATAATGGAGATTTACTTACACCACCAATAGCAGTTGGCTCTCTAGCCCACGTGCCTTAAACCATACGCACCTGTACGTTTTAAATAAGGCTGCACTCGTGTTGGGCTACATTTCTCTGGCACCGTTTGTGCCACTGAAGGATACTCCGGAGAAAAAATAATAGCATGTTCGGCTATAGACAGGGTCACATATGGTGCCAGTGAAACAGATAATGGCCTGTTTTCCAAACGTTTATACTAAACCCACTGCAAGTAACAATACGTGGGCTGTTTCTGCCAGGAGAAAGCCAGGGCAGTTACATCTGCATTGGTGTATGGTCTCAGTTTCCAGAACAGCTGGGCCCCTGGCACTGTTTTCCTCTTTGTTCAGTCCTTCACGAGCCTAGCGGCTAGCTTCTTCAACTTTGAATGCGGGCGGGCAAAAATAGCGCAAGACCGCAGATCTGTTGTGGCATGCCTTAATCATATCTTAGTCCTTCTTGTCACTTAGTCCTTCAACCGATGAGGCAAAAACGGCGCTGCGGTGTTGTCCGTGCTCGTTTCACTTTCCCGCCATATCCATGGGTCTGTTTAATCACCCCATAGTGGGTCATGTTTAGATACAAGTGGCCTACCAGCTCCGGCTAGCTGAGATCTGCGCGATGAGATCCCGGCCTCCCGGAGAGCCGAGTTACGAGCCGGTGGGAGTGGGCCGACTGGTTCAGTGCAGTCCCGTGACGACCTCCTCACAGCGATCACCACATCCCGTCCAGCGGCTGCTGACAGCCGACCTCGCGACACCCGACCGTCCTCCGCCTGGAGCGCCGGAGTCCTCGCGCCGCGCTCAGGTCCAGTCCGGTCCCATCTGGTCCAGTCCGGTCTGATCCTGTCTGGTCCGGTCCGGACCTCTCCAGGGCCGGCGCCGGCCAGCCGTCAGTGACACGCTCCGCGTCCCTGTCGACCGCGTGGGAACGCTGACGGCCGGCCGGCCAGGCCGCCACAATCTGGCAGACGCTACCCGGCCGGTGCCATATGGCGACCGGGCGGGACGCGGCGCGCGCGCCATTTGCGGCGCAGGCTGCGGCGTTTGTGGCGCAGGCCGTGCGGGCATCCATCACGGCGGCGGCTGGGCGGCTGCCGCCGGTGTTGGCCGCGCCGGCGGCAGGTGTTGCAGTGGCGCGGACCCGGGCTGTCTCGGATATGGGTCACGCGCCGCCCGAGCCGGGCATAATTGGCGCTTTTCCGGCCGTGGGCGGCGGAACACTCTGTGTACAAACAGGTCGGAGAAGAGAGCCGGCGGTGTGTATCCGGCTTCTTGTGAGAGCGGTCGTGCCGATTGCGCCGAGCAACGCTCGCTCCAGGTCGCCTTTGTTTCGGCTCGACGTAACAGGCGGGATGCTGGCGGGCATGTTGAGTGGCAGCGGGGTGGGAACAGCTGCGGCAGTTTTCTGACCGGCCCCAAGGCACCCAAAAACTGGCTGACTCTGTTTCTCCACAGCGCGTGCCTTGAGGTCACCGGTGCGGAATGCCATTTTGCTCGTTGCTTGCTTTGATTTGCGTGGATGTTCCTATGTCATGTATGTAGAAGCCCTTAAGTTACGAAGCGACGCCTACTTCATGTTCCTTGATGACGCCAGACGCTCGGACGCCCAACGGCGTCACGCTGCCCGCATTCCAGACGCGACTGCAGAAGCTTCTCTCCCCACGTTCGATGTCACGTTTGCATCGGATTTGGCCCATGTTTGTCCGGCGGGTCACGATAACGTGCCATATCGCCGAGCTCCCGGAACCTCCTCGCGGCCAGTGCGACGAAGAAATGCCCGAACGTTGTGGGCACTTCCGTATCGCTGGCCCGCGGTATCAGAGACACGTCCTGCAAAACCTTGTGGACTCTGCTATCGCTGATAGCGCGGCCTCGGCAGCTATGCTGACGGCGTCAGCACTCGTAGCTTGCTGGCCATGCCGCAGTAAAAGCTCCTGCGGAAGTGGCCACTCCTCCTTCGGTCACGCCCCCCCCCCCCCCCCGCTACTGTGGAGGTTGTCCGGCACGTGCCTGGCTATGATCCTCTGTGTCCCCTCCCTGAGCTATACGGCGATGGAGATGTGCGCGCCCCCACCTATCCTTGAAATCGTCCCCATTTGGACACTTATGAACCTTACACTGTTGACTGCTACCAGTGACGAACGTTCTCCCCAACTACCGCAACTACCGCACCTACCGCACCTACCGTACTCCCCCGTCCGCTTTGACATCGGTGATATCTATTAAACTCACAACATTCGCACACTCTGTCAACTGACTGCGTGTGCGTCGTTAGATGGTGACGTCGCAATGACGGTGACGTGAGGAATGAGGCGTTACAATGACGGTGACGTGAGGAATGAGGCGTTACAATGACGGTGACGTGAGGAGTGAGGCGTTACAATGACGGTGACGTGAGGAGTGAGGCGCTACAATGACGGTGACGTGAGGAATGAGGCGTTACAATGACGGTGACGTGAGGAATGAGGCGTTACAATGACGATGACGTGAGGAAGGAGGCGTTATAGTGACGGTGACGTGAGGATGGAGGCGTTACAGTGACGGTGACGTGAGGAATGAGGCGTTACAATGACGGTGACGTGAGGAATGAGGCGTTACAATGACAGTTGTTCTTCGACAGCCGTCCCTCCCCGATAGCCCTGGCGGCATATGATGCCGCTGCCTTGCCTCCGAACACAGTAAATTACACCCCAAAGCGCTTGACTCCAAAGCATGCCGCCCGAAGCTGTGGATGTCATCGTCACCTGCCCTGTTCCCTACAGTGATCAACGTGGCGGCCGGCAAGGCGCCCATGCAGTCGTCCACGGCGCAGGGAGGCATCCCCCAGAAGGCGGTGGACGGCAGCACGAGTGGCTTCTTCAACCCCAAGACGTGCACGCTGACCGAGCAGGAGACGTCGCCGCTGTGGTACGTCAACCTGCTGGAGCCGTACATGGTGCAGCTGGTGCGACTGGACTTCGGACGCTCGTGTTGCGGTGAGTTGATCGCGGTAACGGTGCTGGTGCTGTTGGGTCGGAGTGGCGTTCGATGGTCTGGGCTTTTAGGAGCTCTACTGCATGCTCACGTAGCGCCGACATTGCCACAAGCTGCGAGCAGAAGATATGTTTAGGTCATACTAAGTGCCGTGGCACATACGTTTTTGGAGGCTCATGATTGGTGGGTAGTTGTGGAGTGTCGGAGAAATGAAGAAAGACAAAATTCCGGGCGTGGATGCTTTGCTCCAATACGGTGTGTCGGGACGGCCAGGTTGTCGTGGCTAACGAAGCACTGAGGTGGCGATCTGTCGTTTTGAAGGAGGCTTCCGTTTCTCGCTGACTTAGGTGATGGCCTGAGGGCGTGACAAAACACGAAGGAAGCCTTAATGATAGCCGGGAACGCACGCACGAGTGATGCCGAGCAATGCTCAAGCCAAGCTGCGTTGCATCTCAGGAAGCAGCCGGTGGACGGCAGAGGCGGGCCGGCCAGCAGCCGACCCGAAAACTAGGTAGCCTCAGACGACCTTGTTCGGATTTTGTTTTGGAAGATTGAAGCCGTTCATCTTACTCTCCACTTTTAATCAAGCTGTTGTCATCACTGAAGTTCATCGAGTTTCACGTTGCATGACTGGATGTCTTAACGAGCAATCCGTGCGTTTCTCGAACTGATTTTATCACTGGGCGTGTCCAATTAGCTCTTTCTCCTAAAATGTCCGGCTTCGTTAGCTGAGCCTTAGGTTTGTTGTCAGCTTAGGTGAAACACAGAACTTTCTCATTGTCGGGTTGGACCTGCTGACACTGTTTCGTCTCAAAACAACGTCTGTCTCGCTCCTATAACGGCTCTCTATTCAACGTACTTTGTGCCATTGCATGTCTTCCTTGTCTTTATTATTAATAAAACACCAAACTCGTCGCCATACATTCATATGGCTCCCGCCATTCCAAACACATCAGGGCATTAAATCTACTCCCACACACGTAGCAAGTGATCGGCATATGCGTGCATTATTTGTTTAGGGTCATATGCTGGGACCATCGTGTAATCTTACAACAACCCATAATGGTGACTAGGCCTAAAACTATATCTCCGATTCACGTCGACCAAACGCGTCGGCAAGCTCATGGGCCGTTAACACCCGGTCGCCGCTGGTCTGCGCCCTCTCCTGGTCGCCGCGGTGGCCTCCTCGCCACATTCCTCACGTGTGGGTGGTGCTCGCCGGACGGCGGCCGGCGGGGCGGGTAGCACGACCCGACGCATCGGACCGGTTCTTCCCCTGCGCCGGACCGGTCTCCCGCCACACTGCCAGTCACGTGAAGACCCGTGCCGGCCTGGGGAGACTGTATCCTGACTTGGACCATCGCGCGTGCAGTAGCTGTGCTAGCCGATTTTGCATTGTTTCCAGACGTGCGTTTCCCAATTTGATGTCGTCTGTTCGCGTACTTTGTTTACAGCGTGCAAAAAATCAGCTACGTTCGACTTGGCATATGCAGCAACCCCATTTGAAACAGCGCAGGGACTAAATGGAGGATGGGCCGTGCCATCTTTTAGTGACGAAGCTCCAGAACGTTTCTGGGTGATCAGAACTCGGTGTTTAGCAACACTTAGGCTTGGCCACTGTGTTCATCGTCAGCCGCTTCACACTTTCTGCGCGCGCATGCCTTACACGCCACAAAACCGCCAACTCGGCAGAGCAATATCGAGGTCAACAGTGCAGTGCTGTGAAGGTCTCGGGTACCGTCAAGAACCGACGGTTGGCTCTCGTGCCTGAGCGCGGGCCGTCGCCGAGCGTTAGCGGTCGGCGCCGATGACTGCAGAGAGGGCCAGCGGTTGGCTCCAACGCCTGCGGACGGGGCTGTCGTCAGGGGTCGGTGATCGGCGCCAGCGCGTGCCACCGGCGGAGTAACGGCTCCGGCCAGGTTCCGACTGAACGGCCCGTCAGCTCTCACGCACGACTCCGGTCACGGGGAGAGGCGCCGGGCGGTCGAACGCCGCAGGGTCGCCGTCTGGCGGGGACCAGTCCCGCCGGCCCGCCGATCCCATCGGTTCAGTCGGTCCCTCCGATCCCTCCGATCCCCCGATCGCACCGATCCCACCGGCTCAGTCGGTCCCTCCGATCCCACGTATCCCGCCGATTCCGCCTGTCCCACCGGTTCAGTCGGTCCCCGATCCCACCTATTTCGCCGATTCCGGCAATTCCAGCGGCTCCGTCGGTCCCTCCGATCCCACCGATCCCACCGATCACGCCGATCCCTCTGGCCCCGCTGACCCAGCTAAAAACAGATGACAACCCCACGGTACGGGTGCTGCACAGCTGCAGACTGTACTAACATGGACACCGCAGCTTGTCGCGTCTGGGCCCGAGCGAGCCTAGGAATGGACAGAGACTGGCCGCAACCCGCCCTCAACAAGAAAACCCGGATGTCGCGAACGCCAGTGCCGATGCTCCCAGTAAGGCATCAGCGGGTGCGCTGTTGTGTCTGATGCATACGTTTGACTCACTTTTGTCTCCCCGCTGCAGAGGACAACATTCCGGCTACCATTGTGGTGCGGGTCGGTAACAACAGACCGGACCTGAAGATCAACCCCATCTGCAACCGTTTCACTGGTAAGCCCAGCACGGGTTATGGCGGGAGCTTCTAGTCCAGCGACACTGGGCGGCTACGAGGCCGGTTCTCGGAGCACAATGTCACGTCATGTCCGGCGGAAGTGAGCCACAATAACCCGCACAGCATTAGCGACTTCGACTTCGATGCGGATGGCTACTTTCACTCACTTTGCATTTGCGTAGTGACGCTTAAAACGTGCGTGAACAGTCCTTTGTGATGGTGCATAGATTATACACACGTTGTGTTGGGTGATGCCTTTTTCCACAACAGCCACTGCCTTTCATTTAATGCTGAACGTAACCCCGTCGACCGCGTCCGTCCGTCTTCGTCAGGCTTCATGGAAGAGGGCCGTCCCCTGTTCCTGCCATGCAACCCGCCCATGCCTGGGGCGTTCATCTCGGTCCACCTCGAGGGACCGCCCGGCCAGATGCTCTCCATCTGCGAGGCCTTCGTCTACACCGATCAGGTGGGCCCTGAACTACCCGGCACCATGTTGTGTCGTGTTCGGCACACTCCGCCAGTAGAACATAGAATTCCCGTTGTTTCACTACCTTCCATTTAGTATATCCGCCCCTCCCCCCCCCCCCCCACCATTTTATTTCTGGTATTTTTACATTTTCGCCGTACGGCACGAACACGCGAGCTGCAATGGGGCAACACATGTAAAGCAGAGCATACAAGATAGCACCCACATTAACTCACCCCATCGGAGAAGCTTCATTATGCCTTTTTTCTGCAAAACCGAAATAAGTAAATTATTTTTGCTCCTCCCAAATGTGCCAATCAAGCCGAGCCGGGTCGTCAATGTCCACTCACCATAGAGTCCAACCTGCCGAACACAACGTACACGCACTTAAACACGATGGCCTTTATGCATTGCTCAGCCAGTGCAACATCAAAGTAAATCGGCTTATGCCCCCCCCCCCTCGACCCTACCCTGGACCGTTGATCTACAGCGCAGCCGTCCCCGTCTGACCCGGGCTGGTGGTTGTGCGCGGCAGACCTGCCGATCGAGCGGTGCCTACGGCTCATGTCTGACCCGGGCTGGTGGTTGTGCGCGGCAGACGCTGCCGATCGAGCGGTGCCTCCTATTCATGTCTGACCCGGACTGGTGGTTGTGCGCGGCAGGCGCTGCCGATCGAGCGGTGCCTCCAGTTCATGTCTGACCCGGGCTGGTGGTTGTGCGCGGCAGGCGCTGCCGATCGAGCGGTGCCCCCAATTCCGGGACCAGCCGCCAGGCAGCACCGCCACCTACAACGGCAAGTGCTACACCTTCTACAACCAGCAGCCGCAGAGCTTCGCCGAGGCGCAGGAGTTTTGTCAGGGTCGCGGCGGCACGCTGATCGACGAGACGAACCCGGCGCTGCAAGGCTTCCTCAGCTGGGAGCTCTGGAGGAGGCACAGGTGAGGCGGAGCTGGGAGACGCTCATGGAGTTCACTCATTATTATTTGTGGAAGATTTTGAGCAGACGTGCGCAGGGATCTGTGAAGAGGGCAAACGTGGGGAAGACCAGGCTGATCTATAAACTCTGCAAAAGGTTCAGATAATGAAAAACTGGAAGACACCCTGGTGTGGCAGAGATAAGGGAGAAATAGATGAAGCAGAGCTGCATGAAAAATGATCTGGCAGAGCTCGAGGGTCTGGGAGGTCTCCAGAAAGTACGGACGTAGCAACTCTGAAAGAGGGGATGAGGCAGAGCTGGAAGAAACTCTTCTGTGTCCGGACACTTTATGCGAGCGCTGAGTGTCGTACATGTTGTTGTATTACCCATGCTTGAATGGCAAAGTAAGCAATCTTTGCTCGTGTGCAACATGGTCCGCGCCCTTTGGTTTTCGAGCACATTATGATTACTCCGTCGCATGTCTCCATTAATTGCTTACAATGCGTCAACGAGCTGAAAAGTCCATCTCACATATAGCCGTCTCCGTCAGCGAGCGGCCAGAACTGCTGGACTGATCTGACCCGCGGCCTGACCCACTCGATCTCGCCATCAGGGAGGACCCGAACGGCCAGTACTGGATGGGAGCCGTGCGCGACCCGCAGAACCCTGGCAACTGGAAGTGGATCAACGGCCAGGACCTGGGCGTCAGCTTCTGGAGCCTGCCTGGCGGCCAGGAGAACTGCGCTCGCTTCGACGGCACCAAGGACTGGCTCTGGTCTGACACCAACTGCAACCTCCGTCTGAACTTCATCTGCCAGCACCGTGAGCAGCCGACGCGTGGCAACCTTGAATGTTTGGCCGACTGTGCAGCGGTGGCGGCGTTAAACAGCGCCATCGCGATGCATCTGGAGAACTGTGGTAGGAGATCGGCCGTGCGGTAACCATGGCAATGGATTCGGGTAGGCAGTCGTCGATTATTAATTTAATATTCTTGTAATATACTACGGTTTTACCATTGATGACCGATGCTCATCAATGATCATGTACCATCCAGATTGTCACCAAAAATCATGTGATGCGCGTGCACAAAGTATAGCAAATTAGATATTTGTCCACCCGTATCTTACCAGTCTTATCATCACCCACACAGTGCGGCACGAAGGCAGATCCCGTCATGTCTTCCACCGATCAGTGCGCGTAGCATCGATCAGTGCAATCAGTGCGTGTGCGTGCGATCAGTGCGTGTAGCGGCAGACGCCTCCGGCTTCACGGCGGGCCAGCCCAGTCAGTTTGCAGTTGCTTACATCGACGACACAGGCAGTACTGAGAGCTTGATCTGGTCTGAAGGGCTGCGAGCCCGACGCTCCCACCTCTGATGCGTGCATGCGCTGACCGTGACCGCCGACGTCACGCGTGACCAGCTGACACGGGCCACAGAGCCGCTGACCTGCGGCAAGCCGGAGCAGCCGCCCAACTCGACCCTCATCGCGCCCGACTTTAACGTGGGCAGCCGGATCGCCTACCGCTGCGAGGAGGGCCACCTGCTCTCGGGGCCCGAGGAACGCGAGTGCCTGTCCACCGGCTTCTACAGCGCCTACCCGCCCACCTGTAAAAGTGAGTTGCCAGGGTTGGTCGGGGCTGCCAGCAATGTGTGTCGCTTGTGCCGTATTTGGTGTTGTCTTGGAAGAAACAATGCCCAGCTTAACAACGCAGCTCTGTGGACGGCCATAGAAACGTGCCAACAGGTCGGAGGGCTGAATTGAAATTTGAAATAGATTCTTCCCATACACCACGATGTAAAGGGTGGCAAACGTTGACAGAAGTGGGACAGCCATGTCCGTTCCGTACTTGCTACGCCAAACTCCCCGGAGTGCAAAGCAGTTATGATGCATCGAAGCGAAAATCACCCTGTATGTGGTATGTGATGTTGATTAGCTTCTGAGAAAAAATGCTTGTTGCACTATACGCTCTATATGCATTTAGATACTGAGCATAACTAGTCAAAAAGTGCAAACAAGTACAGACCAAAGGACTGACAATTAAGGGGAAACCTTGCGCCGAGGAGTGTGGGGAACGTGCCATCACCTGATGACCTGAGCTGCTCCGACCTGCCGACTCTCGTGCGCCGGTTCCCTCGAGCGCGAGCTTGCTCACCGACCACTCTCCCGACGTTCCCCAGACCTGCAATGCGGCATGCCGGCAAGCATCAAGCACGGCCGTTACAGCCTGGTGAACGACACGCGGGGCTACATGTCCATGGTGGTGTACGAGTGCGACGAGGACTTCGTCATGGTCGGCCGCAACGAACTCATCTGCGACGTCGACGAACGCTGGGGTGGCCCTCCCCCGCGCTGCGAACGTGAGTTGTCCTCCCCCGCGCTGCGAGCGTGAGTTGTCCTCTCCCGCGCTGCGAGCGTGAGTTGTCCTCTCCCGTGCTGCGAGCGTGAGTTGTCCTCTCCCACCGCGAACGTGAGTAGTCCTCTCCTACCGCGAACGCATGTACGTAGTCCTCTCCTCCTCTGCAAGCATAAGTGGTCCTCTCCATCTGCGAAGGTGTGTGTGTGCTCTTTTCCCGCCCTCCAAACATAACTGGTCCTCTCCTTCTGCGAACGCACGTGTTGCTCCACCTCTGTGAACATAGATGGTCATTTCCCGCCGTGAGTGCGCGTGGTCTTCTCGCTCTGCGCGAACTCGGGCAGTCCTCCTCCACCGCGGGCTGTGGGTCATCTCTGAACTGCAACGTGGTCTTCTCGCTCTGCGCCAACTCGGGCAGTCCTCCTCCGCCGCGGGCTGTGGGTCATCTCTGAACTGCAAACGTAGGCGGGTTCTCGCACTCAGCGGTCCTAGATGGTTCTCCGAGCCGCAGACGAAGTAACAGCTGTCCAAACGCTGCTGGCGATGGTTATGGCTTCCGATCCTATTCCTTGTTGCGTGCTGCTGCTCCGTGAAAGACTACGCACTGTTGCACGAACACATCAGCGTGTTTCAGCCTTTTCCCGAACGCCGAACGCTCCCATGGCGGCTGTCTAACAAAAGGATGTGGCAGTGTGCACATAGCAAGCAATGTCAGGTCAACGGGGAAGTAGGTCGATCACGCGTTCAGAGGCGCGCACACCCGGCTGTGGCAATGCAGCAGAGGCTCGCTGCGCATCAGTGCTGCGGGAGTGCCAATTCTAAAACCGCGGCACATGACGCATTCGCTCCCAACAGCCTTATGAATTGGTAGGCAAAGCAAATGTCTCGCGCCGACTATGAGAGGTCCATATCTGAGTGTCGTTCTTCGTCCACAGCCGTCTTCTGCAAGGAGCCGCCTGCGATTCTGAACGGCGGCTTCCGCGTCTCCACCAACTCGACCATCGTCGGCACCCTCGTGGAGTACTACTGCTTAGATGACCGGTTCACCCTGACCGGACCTCGCACGCTCCGCTGCATGCGCGACGGGACCTACAACCAGGAGCCTCCAGTGTGCCGAGGTACGACTACTACGGCCATCTGGCGGAACGTTGGGCCACTAATAGTTGTATGATACTGCGCAGTGCCTTTCAGCGTGGGAAATCCTTAACAAAATTTCCATTGATTTGCAAAGAACTGTGCAACATTTACGTCACGAGCATTAGCGTAGCTAAGAAAGAGCAGAGAGAGTGATTGACCTTCATGAAAAGAGGTAGAATAAAGTGTTACATACTTGATCTACCAAAGATCGTAAATTATCGGGAGGCTCCGTTATTGTTACGGAATGGGTTACCGTGAACTGGCGTATCGCATGGGTGCGCTGTTCCACTTTACACTTAAGCCCAGTCACCTGAAATTGTGTGGGGAATTCGGCGCCGTTTACCACCATTCTTGATATGGGAGACCTTGTGAGCGTTGACAACAAGGCATTATTTTTGCTAAAATATTTAATTGGCCGCACAACAAAGATTACTAAGCACTATTCGGTGTTTTCTTTTTTATTACGATGTTAGAATGGTAACTTTGTACCTCTGTTCATCAAAGACATGGCTACGCTACTGGTCATGACGGCCGCTACGCTGGTTTTCTTGGGCACTACGACACTAGCCTAAAAAAAACATGTTTGCGAGTGACCCAAACTTTGTGTAAATTTATATTCACGTATCATGCCATCGTACTTAAAGTCAATCGCATTCATCGCAGTTATTTGAAGTTATCTTACATAGGAACAGCCGTTGATGTGATCCCACAAACCGTGCCATGTGCGGCATTCATTTATTGAGCGGCATCGTCACATCCCACGCCACGCCCTGCCTCCATTTATCGAAGGTCACCCTCACATCCCACGCCATTCCCTGTCTCCACTCATCGAGGGTTACCCTCACAGCCCACGCCATGCCCTGCCTCCATGCATCGAGGGTCATCCTCACGTCCCACGCCATGCCCTGCTTCCGTTTATCGAGCGGCATCCTCACAGCCCACGCCATGCCTTGCCTCCGTTTATCGAGGGTCATCCTCACAGCCCCGCCATGCCCTGCCTCCGTTTATCGAGCGGCATCCTCACAGCCCACGCCATGCCCCGCCTCTGTTTATCGAGGGTCATCCTCACAGCCCGCGCCATGCCCTGCCTCCGTTTATCGAGGGTCATCCTCACAGCCTACGCCGTGCCCTGCCTCCGTTTATCGAGGGTCATCCTCACAGCCTACGCCATGCCCTGCCTCCGTTTATCGAATGACATCCTCACAGCCCACGCCATGCCCTGCCTCCGTTTATCGAGGGTCATCCTCACAGCCTACGCCATGCCCTGCCTCCGTTTATCGAATGTACATCCTCACAGCCCACGCCATGCCCTGCCTCCGTTTATCGAGGGTCATCCTCACAGCCTACGCCATGCCCTGCCTCCGTTTATCGAGCGGCATCCTCGCAATGTGACACCTCAACTGGTCAGGAGAAGGCATCAGACCTGACAGCCGGCCATGACAACCCTGACTTCTTCGAACTCCACAACAGCACAACATCTTCGTACTTCTGACGTCTGTCTGCATACGCCTGGAGCCTCTTGTCTTTTCTTTCCACTACTATTGAAAACAAAATCCGCGCTGCTTCTGCGTTATCGCTGTTTTTGTTGGTGTTTGCAATGAACATACGAGTACCTGTAGTTAGACTTTAGTTTCGTGTCGCATGTCTGTCAAAGCATGCATATATCCATACATGTGTATATACACAGGTATATGCATATATATATATATATATATATATATATATATGCATGTATTTATATATGTGCATATATGCATTATATATACATATATCTATATGTATATATGCGCGTTAATGAGGGTTTATGTATCTATGTATAGGTGTCGGTGTGTGTATGAATACGTTTGGGCACAATGCGTTTGTGATTTTGGTTGTCCTGGGTCGAACTAAAATGCGCTAATTTGCCTGTTCTTGCTTCCTGCTGCTGCCGTGGTAGTTAACTAAAAGGGTCCAAGTGTGTCGGTGTGCATTCCGTGGAGCCGTAGATTTGAGCCTTTCTTGCTTTTGGCTATCGTCCTGGCAGACAATTGGACCAGCCTTGTGCACGACTCTGTCTCACGCTTCTCTCCCGTTTTGTCGACTTTCAGAGACAGAACAATCGACAAGCACCAACCCTGCCCCGACATTTGACACCCCCCTTGCCGACGACGACCCTCTCGTGATCGCGGCCTCCGAGCTGAGTGAGGAGAGACAATACACCGGCTTCTCCGCGCCCAACCGGCCGGCCGACGACCAACCGACCTACGAAGACCCCCTCTACGACGACATAGCTTACGACGAGTCGTCGCTTTCCACTCCGGAACCGACCGATCCCACAGTCCCGCCGACGTCGCCCCCGTACACCGTGCTGCCCGGAGACAGGGTGGTCGTGAAAGATGTGGAGGGGGAGAAGCGCCGCCGGGTCTTTATCTTCCGGAGGCAGTCGACCACGCTCTCGCCCGAGGAGGAGTTCACTGAGACTCCGACCTCCACCGTGCAGCCCACCGCCCCCACTGAGCCCGCCCCGACTGTGCCGGACGTGGGGCCGGGAAGACTGGTGCCCACCCGCCGCCTCACCCTCATCCGGAACCGGCTCCAGCCGCGCCCTGGCCGTCCTGGCCGCCCTAGCCGCCCTAATCGCCTCAGTCGCCCCAGCCGGCCTGCCAGTCCGTCCAACACTGACCCACCGGCCGGCGACGCTCCGGCGGCCGAGGTCGACTCGGAGACGTCCTCCTCCCGGCCGCGGCTCGCGTTCGGTCAGGGTCCTCTGCGCCGCCGCCGGCCGCGGCCCTCAAACTTCGTCTTTCCCTCGCGCCGTCCCGCCACCGCCACCCGGCTGGGCGCTGTTTCTCGCCGACGTCCGGTTGGAGAGAACTCTGCCTCCACGGTCGTGACGACGACCTCCCCCGCCGAGGAGGAGGAGGAGGGGGAGGAGCAGGTCACTGGGCCCCGCCCCACCGACGCGGAGTCACCGTCTCCCACCCTGCCCCCGTCTACCGTGGCCGATACGGGCACGGACGTCTGGTCAGACGCCGGGACCACCGTGCCCTTCGAGAGCGAGTATATCACCACTGAGATGGCTCCGGTCCAGAGGGAGAAGCCTCAGGTCCCCGCGCGAAGCAGGCCGGCTGTAAGGCCTACGAGAAGGCGGAAGCTCGGGCCGACCCTGGTCCAGCTGACAGGTTCCGAGTCTCTTCCGGACCCCGTGGGTGCTCCCGAGGAACTTCCTATCCAAGCTGAGCCAGAACTCAGCCACCTTGAGTCGATACCCAGCGAACTCGGGGATGGCGCCGGTCAACCGGAGCTTGTGGTCGTACTTCAGCCGCTGCCCTCCGAGTCCAGCGACCCGGAGCCAGCGCCGGCCACCGCGCCGCCCGCGCCACCCGCGCCGCATGACGCCTCCCCCACTGCGACCTCCGTCGCCTCCCAGACGACCCCCCGCCCAAAGCCGGTCCACCACGAGGGGCGTCGGCCGCTGCCCTCACTGGCCGTGCCAGTACCGGAGCGTCCAGCGTCCGGCGGCCGACGTCCGCCCGCGCGCACGCCTTCGCGGCGGCGCCCGCCACCCGCCTCCACCCGCCCCCGCCTCCCGCCGCCCACCTCTACCCGCCCCCGCCTCTCGCCGCCCGCCCCCACCCGCCCGCGCCTGCCGCCCTCGCCGGCGCCCACCCGCCCGCACCTGCCGCCCTCGCCGGCGCCAGCCCGGCCCGCCGGCGCCCCGTCTAAGTCAACGCCGCCTGCAGCCGGAGACGCCGTGGCCGTGGCCGGCGCAGGCGTCATCAGCTTCGGCCCGACCGGAGGAGAACGAGATCCCGGACACGGTGAACATCCGACAGAACGCGCCCGGTGTGCGGGAGCCGGCCAACACGCTCGACGAACGCTCGACCGGACCCAAGCTGCACATGGGTGAGTGAAGGGCTGGCTGTGGCGGCCCGCGGTGAGAGGTGACTCACTCGAATCGCGATGGAATTGGCCGGGTGCTCTGACGCGTGGTCGGAATTCTCCTCAGGAGTGGAAGGGCACAAGTCGCACAAACTCCTGCAATTTGGACCGAGTTCCGGAGAAGTCGCTCGATCCGTGGTGTACACTTCTTGGCTCATGGGTGGCTCATCGCCACCCCTCCCCCTTCCCCCTCCCCGAGCTACGTGTCTGTTGGGGCTGAAGTGGTTGGATCGTAGGGATTCGTGTGGTGCAGGGTGAGTAATGGGGGGTTTAATATCGTTGATCGTGGAGACTTAACCGATACGTGTGAGTCACGGTGTCTGGTGCTTGAGTAAATAATGGGGACTAGAACGGTGCATTGATGGCTGGTGAAGACCTGAGCGGAGCATATAGGTCGTGAGGAAAGACATACATGTGTTCTGGAGTGATTTCCTGTATGTCATACCGCGGGGGCGGTTCTGGAAAGAGTAGGCGCGCCACATGCGCGCGTTTTGGTCCTGGCCTCTCTTTAGTGCTGCTCTCGGTGGCTGCCGGGAGCGGGCCGTTCAATGGCAGCAGACGCAGGGGAAATCCGAAGAGAGTTCAGGGCTGAAAGGCACGCGTGAAGCAGCCTGGTTCTGCGATACGAGTCGGCATACATGTTGACAGTAGCCCGCCCTCACGATATGGCAATCAGGCCATCAGCATCCAACCTGTACGATAAGGCATACGGTCTATCAATCTGAACGTTCGACAGGTGGTTACATCCGGCCATCCACCGCCCTTTCTACCAGCCCAATATGACAAGTTCGTTTGCTTTTGTCGTAATGTGATGGATGCTTTTTGTTGTCCGTCCAGCCCTGTTTTATTATTTGTACTTACGTCATACGTGCTCCTTTCGCACCTATTCCTCCCTGATGTTTGTGATTGCACGTTTACCCTCGAGGCTTTCAGAAAGCATGATATCAAATGTTTGTTTGCTTGTTTTGGAACGCAATTGATCAGTTTTGCTGTACATTCAGCCTTGTTTCATTGATTGTACTAACGTTATGCGTACTAGTTTCGACGTATTCCACCTTGACGGCGGTGGTGACATGATAAACTATCCCGATATTTTTCGTCTCCGGCTTGATGCTGGCACGTTTGTCATGTTGATGGTCATCATTCGAGTGTGTGCTGTTTTGTCGTGCGGCGTGACCATACTCCTTCGGAGCTGCGGATGTGGTGGATTTTCGCCTGACCATCGCTAGCAAAACACTTCGAGTTTTCGTGAATGTACATTATCTGCATGAATATGCACCCCCAAATAGCGGCAACCACTTCATTACGATAAAGTGATTGACGCCATTTGCGTTAACCACTTTATTGCAATAAAGTGATTGACGCTATTTGTATGAACCGCTTTGCTGCAATAAAGTGGTTGGCACTATTTGAATGTCAACAGCCCTGGCGTGCCCCATGCCTGCCGATTGCTGATCGCTATTCCGTGTATTACAGGCGGCATCATTGCCTTGAGTGTGTTCGGAGGATTTGTCTTCCTCGCTGCAGTGGTCACCACCATCGTGATCCTGATCCGGAGGTGAGAAACGTCTTGTTACTCATTCCTTGTAGATTATTTTATTTTTGTCTCCTGGTGTTATATTTCTTTTCGGTAAATTGAGCTGTCAGATGTGGAAATCAACTGCACTGCGCTATAAGTTTTGCTTTGATTACGGTGCAGATCCACGCTAAGAGCTTGCTGAGGTGGCGTGCACATAAAGCCTCAGCTTGTGCCGTGTGTAGCTTGCTTCGACTGCTGCGCTTCGACGTTACATGACACATGACTGAGGACTTCCTTCCATCCCTCTCTTCTTTTCACCACCTGGTGCCTCCGGCTTATATCCGTCTGTGTTTTGCTTTTCTCGTAGCTATTCTCCCAGGCTTTTCCTCTCATTAGAATACCATTGAGCAGCAACTTTAAATTTGAAGTGGAATGAACGCTGTTCAAAGAGCCAACTGTTTTACTACACCTTCTTAACGATTAAGCTAGTTTGATGGATGAGATAGATTGCCACATGAATATTTCGCGTTAATGATTATTCAAAAGCAGTATTACTATTATAAGAGCCTTAAGCCAGGATATCATATGATTCGCCATGTAGTACCATGGGCACATTTTTCTCGGGCATTTGGGTACTTGCTGTACGAACAAAACTGGATTCTGGTGGTATAAACGCCGTGCAGTTGTAAGAACCTGACATATTGCTCCCTCACTCTTTCTCTCTGGTTCTGACTTTTTCTCCATGCTGTCGCTGCCAATATGCTTCTATATTTCCGCTACGTTTTGAAGCGTACCGTATGCGCTCAAGTTATAAGCTTGCTTTGGACGCACCATCAACTGCTGCAATGAATGAATTAGATGGGAGTGATGTGAGGCCAACATTGCACCTGCATATAACCCCGTACATATAAGTCTCAGCGTTTGTACCCGTGCTGAAAGCGTCACACTTGCGATTCGCGCGTTTGCCCTCTAGAGTAGAAAATATATGGCGTCGCTCTGACATTGAAACCAGCCTCTCAGCCCATAGACCCCGGTTGTCAATCCACATTCTTACAATCTGAAAACTATTACCGCTCATGAAAACTTTTTTAACGTGTCATCTTACGACGACCCCACCACATCTTCTGATCTTTGCTGGATCCATTCACCGATTCCATCGCCTAACCCGACCCTCTTAGAGGCAACGTTAGCCCTTGAAGCTGCATATCTTGGGCCATTAGTAAACTCTGCCCTCCCAGAGGCAGGGCTGGTTCATATTACCCCAAATCACCTCCCCCCATCTGGAGTCGACCCGGACCCTGAGCCTAATCCTGACCTTGTGTCGAGCCTGGCCCTGGCCGACTGCTGACCTGGAGCGTGACCTGGCTGCACCCGGGCCCGCAGTCCGGACGGGTTAGTCCGGGAGACCGAGCTGCCGCCCTCCCCGCCCGACTCGCCTGCCCAGCCGCAGCGCTGGTACACGGTGCTGGCGCTGCCCTTCTCCGACCAAACTACCGGCCGGCGACAACTCTCTGAGTTCTCGCGGCGCGCGCGGGACCCGTACCTGCGCTGAGACGAGGGTGGACGGACGGCGGTACGTGACGGACCGGCGCGCCGCGACACGGACGGAGGCGAGCTACGTCCGACGTGCGACGCATGACGGCCCCCGCTCGGCCGTGGGACGCACGCACAAGACATGACGGCACACGCGAGGACGTGGGACGCACGCACGGGACGCGCACAGAGACGAACTCACGCCTCGCCCAAGGGACGCGCGCGGAGACCGACTCACGCTTTATCCAAGGGACGCGCACGGAACAAGACTCACGCTTCACCTAAAGGACGTGCACGGAGACGCACTCATGTCTCGCACAAGGGGCGCGCACGGAAACGGACTCATGCTTTATCCAGGGAACGCGCACGGAGACGGACTCGTGCTTTATTCAGGGGACGCGCACGGAGACGTACTCATACTTTGTTCAGGGGACGCGCACGGAATAGCACTCACGCTTCACTCAAAGGACGAGCACGGGGACGGACTCACGTCTCACCCAAGGGACGCGCACGGAGAAGGATTCATGTCTCACCCAAGGGACACGAACGAAGAGGGACTCATGCCCTATCCAGGGGACGCGCACAGAGACAGACTCATGCTTCACCGGAGCAAGTGGCGCGCAAGGAGACGGACTCATATTTTATCCAAGGGACGCGCTCGGAGACGGACTCATGTCCCACCCAAGGGATGCGTACGGCGATGGACACATTCCCGATCCAAGGGACGGACTCGTGCCTCACCCAAGGGACTCGCATAGAGACGGGCCAGCCCCAGCCGGTGAGATAAGTACTGAAACCAAACGGGCCATTGTGTGAGAGACACCGGCACAAGCAGGGCCCGCGCGATTCATGAAATTGTCATAAGCATGGCTTGGAGATTAATAGCCCCATACAGACACGCATTATCGCTAGTAGTCGTTGTTCAAAGCACGTGTATTCGTTGTCCGAAGCACTGCGATTCGTTGTCAATGCCGGTGCGGCTATACAGATTCGCCTGATTTCTTGTCAAAGAAAGCTTTCGGCACCTGTCTGTCAACAGCACAGTGGCATGCGCACGGCTAAAGGAATGGCAGACCGTTTTGAGGGGCACCACGCCACTGCCACCGCGACTTTGTAAGCTCATGAACGGCGATGGCGACTAAAACATTGCCAACGCATGACTATTTCTGATGCATTGACAGCACGGCGAACTCAACGGTAAAGAACGGTATGCTCTCGTTCCATTCGGCGCACCAATTCAACGGCACTCACAAGTTCACAAATCACAATCGCTTCCGTATTGATAGCCAATAGTGGTTCAGAAGTGGTTGGTTGGACTTCGTGTAGGTGTTCTACAACACCCAGCACCCATATCGGTTCCCGGGCGTCCGGTCGTCGACCTCTGACCTCCTCTGCTGATGGCACCTGCAATGATCGAATGTCTCAGCACTCCTTCCGGTCCGATAAACTCATCGTCTTGAAAAGCGATGGGTTCTTTCAGGCCAACACGTGCAAGGTTCTGATGCACCATGCTGACAGTTTGAGGCTCAGTTAGCCATGGTTGTCATGACACATTGCGTCGATGGTGTCCAAGCTCACCACAATGGTCCATTTCTCTCTAACATGCGTTCGCGTCCAACATCAAACGAGCACCTCGAAAAAGGGCTTTAGCGTGCTTGGTATCAGCCCCTCACATACCTACAATCATTAAAAATGCAGGGCGGAAAGACGCTGTGCAATGAAGTCGGAACAAGGGGAGAGAATGGAACTGGGAACCTAACCCACTGGAGGTCGCTGTCCCGGCAAACAGCTGTGGCGGGTTCCTGCCTTTGTTGCGGTCTCGGTGGCTCGACCACCGCACTCTGTTAAGGGATGAACGGAACACTTGGGGAGGATGACTTCCGAGTCATGGCAAAAGACCCTTTAATTTCGAGACAGCCATGCTTCAGAAGAGCAATTCCAATTTGTGTCGGTGTCCGTTGCCGTGGCAGTGCCATGTAATGTTGCGACACGACCGATTCATCCCATCCCGCTTCTTTCTTACCAGTTTTCACCATTGACCGTATTGAACAGACGCATAAACAAAGATCCTGGTACGCGAACTTACTGTCTGCCACGCTATGGTCAGATGTTGGGTCGGTCCTCTACTAGCTGAGCTGCCAAGTGAATTTGTATCCCCAGAGATTTTACAGATATGAACGAGCTTCAAAACGATAGCCACTCTTCTCCCTTCTTTTCTACTGCTTTCCACCGTGCTCACCGCTCTCTCCCTGCTGCCCCTGGCTACCAGGGGCACAGCTGGCACAGCTGGCACAGCTGGCACAGCTCCCTCTCGGTCATGCGTCATGATGTCCGCGCTTTAATGCATGCACTAGCACCAGCCCGACTGACACGTGACTGCGACTGGCACTAACACCACCCTAACTCTCTGGCTTCCAGGTCGAGCGAATTGTAACGCACTCTCCGGCGGCCGTCCTCACACGTGACCGCCACGTGACCTGCCGGTCTGTCACGAGACCGCTCACGTGACCCTCGCATTTCGCAGGAACCGCGGCTATCATCAGCGCCGCTCGCACCCTAACGCTAACTCCAGCAGCTACTCTACTGAGTCAGAGACCCACGGTCTGAACAAGTACTACAAGCGCGCGTGGGAAAACCTCCAGTCTAGCGGACGCCAGGAGCGAAAGTCGGGAAGTGGTGGCAAGTCGCGCGGAGAGCCGACCATGCGTTCTGAGATGTACCGCGACGCCAGCGAGCTGACCGTGGCGGACGTGGCGCACATGTACCGTGGCGAGGACAAGCGACGCCACCACCACCACCACCACCGACACCACCATAAGGACGAGCACGATCGCGCGGAAAGGCACAGTCGCAAGCAGTGAGCAGCGCCACCTATACGGGCTCAGTGACGCCGTTGTGCGGAGAAAACCTGAACCATGTCTGGCAAAGTCGCAAGATTCCGCAAGACCCGATGAGGGCTGGCGGGTGATTAAGGCGCAGAGGGCCCCACCCCGGGTGCAGAGGGCCGTGTTAACACCCACGTGGAGTCTGTGGTGGACGCGCTCGCGCCGGACAGCGTAGGTGACGCCGGGCAAGCCGAGTTTCGCGGCGCGGCGTGTGGAGGGGCCGCGGAATTCGGCAAGTCCCGCTTCGTGACGTCATCGCAGTGCCTGTGTCGGCCGTGCGTCTCGGCGTCGAATACCGCACTGTGAGGCACTTGGCCCCATCTGACCGACGAATGAGGTGGGGCTGAACTTCTCACGATCTACTGAATTTCCGCCAAGAAAGCACATTACAAATGAAGCTTGTCCACACACATCTTTATGGTAGAACTTTGTATAGCAGGATGCGAAAATATGATCACTTATTATCAGCGCAAAGCATCCTTCCCTGCGCGCATTTGTCAGAAATGTTGGAGTTGACCAGACGTTTGGTCGTTGTTGATAATGTCCGATGCCTTTAATCAGCTCGTGAGTACGCGAGGCATCAAGTGGTCAGTGGCGTCGTGTTTCGCTTCGGCAATTACTGGGACGCTGGATGTTGTACATAAATGTGATATTGCCTACTGATTTGTGTAAGCTGAGTGTTCTGTTATGTTTGCGCGTGTGATTCAGCACTATTTATTGCAAATGAGATGGTAGGTGAATGTAGCGCAATTATAAACGAATTCGATGAAACTGTTGTTTTTCCGTACCGACGCACGGGTTATTCGGCAAACTCTTTCAAAACGGATGCGATCTCATGGGAGCAGTTTTCTTAATTCAAGAAGATTTAAGTGGGTAACTTATGTCATTTAACTCACTTTAACTCACTGTGCCCTGCGTTTCATGCCGTTTGACTGTGTTTTTTTTTAGTTTGATTGTAGCATTTTCTTGGCGCTCAGTGCGGCATCACGCAAACCTTGGGTTTTTCTCAAACCGTAACGCATCCTGCATGTTTAACTCTCGCGATTGTATCGATTCTCATCTTTTACAGCGCATGTGGAGAACAGCCAACAACGCATGCTGTTGATTGTTTTCATGACCATAGGACCAGCCCTGCATGCTTCGAATACACGGCTGGGCATACATAGTGAGCATAGTCATTGAGATACTCGCACCGTAAATGTTTCTGGTCCATTTCCGCTTTGGCCTAATGACATATGCCTAAAAAACAAAGAGAGTCAAATCTGCCCCAAAACTACTGGTTTCCAGACCTCCATTGCATCAGTGCTGGCTATGCCATTGGGTAAAATGCCCTTTGCGGAGGCATTCAAATAGTATCTTTGTTCCATGTCACACTCTCAGCGGCCATTTTCCAACTCTCTCGACTGTCCAACGAGCCCATCGACCACGGCGTCCGGTCCTCTGCGTGAGAACCGCGGTGCAGCACGCACTCGCCCTGCAGGCGGCGGCCCGTTACCGGCGAGCGACGGCCGGCCCTGGCGGCCGCGAGAGCGCCGACCGCCACCGCAGAGGGATGCCGCCCGGCCCTGCGGCGGCCGCAGCGCTCCTGGAGCCGCCCCGGAGCCGGCGTCGGCGCGGGACCGGCTGACAGCCGCCGGCGGCTCCCACCGAGACACAGGAGACGGCGGCTCCCACCGAGACACAGGAGTTTGCGACTCCCACCGAGACACAGGAGACGGCGGTTACCAACGAGACACGGGAGATTGCGACTCCCACCGAGACACAGGAGGCGGCGGTTACCAACGAGACACGGGAGATTGCGACTCCCACCGAGACACAGGAGACGGTGGCTACCAACGAGACACAGGAGAAGGCGACTCCCACTGAGAGACGGGAGATGGCGACTTCCACTGAGAGACGGGACGGATTCCGCCGGATGTGGGAGGCGGTGGGCTTCTCATTGATGTATCCCTACGTTGGACTAAACAATGCTTTAGAGATATAGCTTGGACCAATGTAACTGCTAACATGTGTGTGCAACCAATTGCTGTTAGCTTTGAATGACTACAACTGTAAAAATGCAACGTCTTGTCGGGGAATACTGCTATGAACAGGGACTAGTCACGTTGGTCTTGGGTCAGCAATAAGGACTGCCCTCTTACATGTTCATACGACGCAAAAATGATCTTCAGTTTCCCTGCGCACATATCGTAACAAGGCAGCTAGCATTCATGATATGAAGTAGTCAAAGCGATCAAATTATCGGCCTACTGTTCTCCTCCACAGCCTCCTTTAATGGTCAATACACAAAGTAAACATTTGCAAACAACTACTATGACGAAACAGCTGTGACAAAGCTTGCACCGAAGCGTGCGTCATCACATCTGAAAGGTGACACAGAAGAGCGACATGCGCTACGCCCTGGCGTCTATTGGATCTGACGGAATCGCTGGATCTGAAGGAATCGCTGGATCTGACGGAATCACTGGATCTGGCGGAATCGCTGGATCTGGCGGAATCGCAGGCCCGCGTCTCCCTGGGCCTGCCTCGCGTCATAATTGCAATGCCACGTGAATGAGCTGCGCCTACGATGGTCCATTTGTGCCGCCATTCGGTCCAGCGACGGCCACCGCTTCCCCTGTGTGCAATAGCACCTCTCGTGTGTATCCTATCCACGCCATCTTTCAATACCAGCAGCTGAAAATACCACCCACCCGCCGCTGTGTTTGCCCCCCGCGCACCTCTCGTGCATTCAGGCGGTATGCCGAGCGACTGACTGTTTGCATGCGCGTCAGCGATGGCGCGCCGCCAGTTGATGACCCATTCAGGACGGACGCCACTGTGCTGGGTGCATCCGGCTCGATACGCCATCCCGGCCGCCCCACCGCCCCCGCCCCACCGCCACCCCCGCCGGTGGCGTGAGCGGCGTGCGCGCGGCACGTGCCTGTGCACGGCCCGTGACGGGCTAAAAAGCCCCGAGGCCAGGCGAGCTTGTCCGGAGTGGGGGTGCTTTAGTGGTGCGTTCAGGGCGCGCGCTGCAGGCGCGACTGGCCGG
The DNA here is from genome assembly GCF_011947565.3 of Pollicipes pollicipes. Lineage (NCBI taxonomy): Eukaryota > Metazoa > Arthropoda > Thecostraca > Pollicipedomorpha > Pollicipedidae > Pollicipes > Pollicipes pollicipes. Next base: position 2,008,964 of record NW_023596545.1, read on the forward strand.
TACTCTGAGCCCGAAGCCAGGTGTGCGTGTCGTTTGCAATCCGGGCGTTCGCAAAACGCTTACTGTTGGAGTGAGCGATCCGTGTTTTGGGAAGGGAGCTAGGAACGCTACTTAACCTGGCACCATTTGGGCTAAGCTTCGCCAACTGCGACCCGCTAGGCGCCACTTCTTTAAAACTTCTGCTAGTCCAGGATATGACTGCCGGGTCAGGCTTTCAACGACAAATTGCTAGTCCGCGTCATGTTGCCTGCGAAAACGTTGCATTGGCTACCACCGCGTGGTTGGTGGTCAAGTACGTCACGTAAAATACCTGACATCTTTAAGGTTTATTCCGAACCGCTTGACTGGCTAGATTTCTGGGATGAGCGACCGTGCTGAGCAATGTTCAATGCGTGAGCATTGAGCCCACTCACCGATCACGAGTTATGGATCGACGGCAGAAATTTGCGGCAAGAGCTTGACACGCCATAATGCTCGGCATGGTCCGTCTTGCCCACTGACGTCACATGACCTTTGGCGCGGCGCTGCCGCCGGCTGCATGTCATTACAGTCCTGGGTAAATAGCGGGCACCTAAAGCAACTCAAACCCTCACCGCCAAGGCTTGGCGAGTCCATGGGCCGACACTTCAACCCACTAAGCTACTGGAACGAACGAATCACCTGAAAAATTCGTGCTCTCGAGCCCCAGTTAGTTTTCGAAACAGCGATTGGCTTAAAAGATTGCTACAACTGCTGACCGACTGAAAAAACGGGCAGCGTGAATTATCAGTTTGATATACCTATTAAGGTGAATTGGCATGGGCTCTGGTTTTCCCGCAGGATTGAGACAAACTATTTGTATCGGATGGAACGATTGTTCGGACTATTGTCCATGTCTGGTGCGTTAATGTGCATGTAATGATTATGCACTGCTTTGGTAGCTGTCTGTTTCATGTTCTGCTGCAAGATGGAATACAAATTGATCTCCTTTGAGAGTGACTCCACAGACAGGGTGGCATACAGAAGTTGAAAGAGAGTTGACTAACGTTATAACAAATCTAGAAAATAAATGAAAGAGAATTGACTAAGACGTCAAACATCTACATTATGTTTGAATTTCTCGACTGCGTCAAGACTAGATCGAAGCCAGGATTAAGTTGGATGTGTAACAATGCCTAACAGCACTTCTTGAAAATAAAGACCAGCGTACATGAGCGTTGAATGGAGTGATGTCCGGAGGCCGGAAAGCATATTCATAGCCTTGTAATGATCACCCACAATGACCTAAATACTAGATCATCTATAGACTTGCGCCTTGCATTGGTGAACAAAGCAGAGCAGCCTTCAGAAAGCGTGCAAAACATGTACTTTATAAAACACGGACTACCCTACACTAGGTGCTCAGCATTACACAAAGCTCATCTAAAACCACATGTTGCACTCGGGCGAGCGCCATCGGGCCTCTCGCACGTTATATGCCATGAGCACAGGCACAACGGCGGCCTTTACGTCACAATTCAGTGCATACTGAGAGTTTCCAGACCATCGTTTTGACGTCTGTCGAGCTCGTGAGGCGTCACTGAACCAGAGATCAAGTTACCACTTGGAAAGTTATTAGTATAAGCTTCTTTCTAGCCGTACCCAGGGACGTATTCAATAATTCGCATTGGTCGTAGCACCACCAAAAAAATTACTGGCAGCCGGTTTTGCGTGTCGTGCTCTCGCATGTTGCGAATTATAGCATGATCTTTTGTGCTTACGCATTGCTTCATACTTTTAGTTGTCAACATTCATTTTATTCAACTCATATATAATTCATTCAGCCCAAATAATTAAACGCCATAAGTATGACAAGATTAAAACGTGCCTCCAGACTGCTGTGTGAATGCGTCGCTGGCTTAATTATTTTGACACGAGGAAACCCTCTTGTGAAGCCCTACAAAAGAGGCAAATGAGCCTTTAGATTAGCTATCCTGTAAAAGCGCCAACGACGTTATGAGCAACTTTTGACGCAACGTAGCACTGGTGTTGCTGTAATGGTTCTGAAAGTTTCAAGTCGCTGGTATAGTTCGCTCAAGAACCATGCTAGATGAGTTTTGGTAGAATTTTGCTGAGAAATGCTGCGCGTGGTGTTGGTGTGTTTAACAAGGCAATTTAGGAAATAATTGATAGGGAATGCTAAAATGTTACAGAACATTAGAGCAGAATAAAACAATTGACCATATATGTGTTCAATGTGGTGAAGTACGGCAGCCTGCAGGGACAAATTCTATTGGGTATTTGATAAAAATCTGCTGCTGGTGTAAGGCCAGATTTGTAAGCAAATAACGTGTTCGACTAGGTACTCTAGGCCCGTTGTACTTGGCATTTAAAATTTTGAAGGATCTAAATCGGAGACGTATCCAGGCAAAGCAATGAGGAAAGAGTTTTTAGCAATCAAATGTGATTGTTTTTACTTTATCATTTTGACATACTGACAGACATGCAATTGGTAAGCATCGAGTACGGTATGAATAGATGTGTATGTCCTTCTCTGTGCCTGTAAGTGTTACCAGGGATGCATGGATTACCAAATTAAATCGATTAAATGGGTGCCAAGCAATCAAGCAGGTAATATGGTTGCTGCATTCTGCTATGAATCTCGATTGCTGTGCCTCACGACCTGCCCTTCTGGTGATGTGTTACTGCATTTCCCACTTGATCAGTTTGGCCTGAACGGCTAAAGATGGAGATTTCAGCACTCGCAACTTGTGGGACGGTGTATGAGAAGAGGTTTTCCAATGTTTCCTTGCTTTCTGCAGTACGCGCAACTCGGTGCTGCACATAAAGCTCAAGGAAAAAGGAAAGTCGCCACCATCGCAGTTCATTGCATAGAGTGCGGAGAGTGCAGGTGTTTAAGCGTTGGCTAAAAGGCAAAGAACGATCAAGGTCCCCCCTTATCCGCCCTAAAGATTGTAAACGTGAAGCTGGATGCACGCACAAAATCCGAACGTTACAACTTGTGTTTTGCGATCATCTGGGCCTCAAGTTGTTTGCATGCTGCCTCACAGAAAGGGATTTGCAGTGATTGAATGTTAAAAGGTGCTTAAAGATTACAAATTCGTCAAAGCGGTTAGGTAATGGAGGCCATCATGCTAAGCGCACTAACATATATATATATATATATATATATATATATATATATATATATATATATATATATATGTGTGTGTGTGTGTGTGTGTGTGTGTGTGTGTGTGTGTGTGTGGTGTGTGTGTGGTGTGTGTGTGTGTGTGTGTGTGTGTGTGTGTGTGTGTGTGTGTGTGTGTGTGTGTGTGTGTATGGGTGGGTGTGTTACGAATATAGATGGATAGAGAGAGAAGAGAGAGAGAGAGGGGGGAGAGGATGGTCTAGGTACGCGACATTTTGATCATTGGACGAAGTCGTGCAGCTGTTGTATTAAAGTGAATGTTTCTGATAAATCTCGCCGATGCCTCCAACGACGGATCCCCGCGCGTACTAGTCGCGATTTCGAGGCATGGTAACAATGATTGCGTATCCCAAGATCGAATCCCATCTGCCATTGTCGACTGTGTGATAAAGCTGCGCCTGGCACAATGCTCCACTTTGCGACATCGCAGACTCAGCGGGTGCATCCCGACCCTGTCGCATGCCGAGGCGGCGCCGGCTGGACCGGGCTTTCCTCCATTGTTCAATCGACGCCCGATGCGACCGCTGCATTTTTGTCTGCTCGGCAGCGGAGTCGTTGTCACCTGACAGCAGGCGGCCGCGGGACTGACTGCTGCCGCGGGACTGACTGTTGCCGCGGGACTGACAACTGCCGCGGGACTGACTGCTGCCGCGGGACTGACTGCTGCCGCGGGACTGACTGCTGCCGCGGGACTGAAGCTGCCGCAGGACTGACTGCTGCCGCGGGACTGACTGCTGCCGCGGGACTGACTGCTGCCGCGGGACTGACTGCTGCCGCGTTACTGACTGCTGCCGTTGGACTGACTGCTGCTGCGGGACTGACTGCTGCCGCCGGACTGACAGCTGCCGTTAGACTGAAGCTGCTGCAGCACTGACTGCTGCCGTTGGACTGACTGCTGCCGCGCGACTGACTGCTTCCCGCGAGACTGACTGCTGCCGTTGGACAGACTGCTGCTGTGGGACTGACTGCTGCCGCGGACTTGCCCTGCATGCCGGACTGACTCTGCGACTGACTCTGGGACTGACTCTGGGATCCTCGCGTTGCCTGCGAAAGTCTGACAGCGGACCTCGCCACGCAGAGCCGGCTCCAGCGCTCTCGTCGTGATCCGATGCTTTTGTTATCAAGTGGAGGTGAACTGCGACTTGCGGCATGGTTCACAAGGACACTCGTGAAAGACATTTCACTGCGTCTTGTTTTCGCCACCTCAGCTCTGCTGACTTTTGCCCGTTTCAAGGTTTCAGAATGAATCACAACAGTTGTAAAACCACTCGAAGCCGTTTATGAGGCCCTTTGAACAGTTCGCATGGTCTAAATGACCAGCAGTTCACATGTATCAGCCCTCCTGTGGGCTTACAAACATCGTATTGCTTGCACGCACGCGTTGCGACCCTGCGGCATCCATTCGGCCTTCGTCCGTGGCCGGGCATGTGTAGCATGATTGATAACAGGGCGTGTGTCGCGAAGTGCGCGCTTATGTTATCTATTTTAAGTATGCAGATCACATGATCTTAAGCTTATATAGATACAGTGTGTTGGTGACGCAGCAAATAAGCCGACACCAAAGCAGTACAACGTCCAGGAGCGAATAGTCTGCTGGAGCTTCATCGTCAACCAATGCCTTAATTGTTTGTTTACCCCCCCCCCCCCGCACACACACACAGCTAAGTAAAACAAGGCGTTCTGAGACAACTGCGGTGGAGTGAATGTAAGTGAAGCGCCGACCCACCACCAGGTGAAACTGCATGTCTCGTGATCGTGAGGGCGTGATCGCCGCCTGACGCTTTACAAGGCGGCACTGTGTTATAGCCGCCGTGGCACTATCCACCAAAGGAAACTTGAGAGGACTCTACCCAAGCAGTGGTGTATTCAACCGCTTCGTATCACGGAATCGCTATAGTTTATAGCTGTGGCGATGCCGAGCTGTGCAGGTAGGTACATAACTCATCAGAAGTTGCGGAACACTCAAGGCATGCCTGGTGAACAATCGCCACCGCAGGAAGTTGATAAATGACGATGAGCATTATTTGATGTATTACTAAAAGTTCGGAGCCCCCGTGTAACGCACGGAGCACAGAGCACAGAGCACGGAATAATATCGGCTCGTGGCGGACACCACTCAGTGAAAGGTGACATCGGACATTCTGCTCGCGGATACAACATTAGCACACGGATCGCTCTCATGTACAGGGCAGTATGGCGCTACACCCGCGTGCTGACGCGGGGCCCGTGAGGAAGTGCCCTCCCCAGCAGCTTCTGTGGTCGCCATGGATAGGACCGGGCGCCGCCGCCCTCACCTTCTCGGTCCCCTGATCCCGCCGCGCCACTTGTTTTTTCGCCGGCACCCTCTTTGTGCGGCCAAGCAATTTTCTGCGATATACATTAACGACTGTCTGTTTATTATGGGCGGTCGGTCAAAGCGGCCGCGGCCGGCGCGCAGCGGGACGCCGCTCGCGCTGCCTGGCGCCGCCAAATATGCGACCCAGGACCCAATCTCACATGGTAATGAATACCTGAAATACGGAAAAATGCCGCCGCGTCCCAGATACCTGGCCGAGATGTCTGCCTCTGGCGCGGGGGGAGATGAGGGGAGCCGGTGAAAGGGTGGCCGGGATGCGTTCTCCTGGCGGATTCCATCGCCGCCTGCCCATTTGGGATGCTTTATGTTCCATTGTGCGGTAGTTGGCCGAATTGCCGGCACTCTTCGAGGTGTCCTCTGCTCTTGGGAGGAGGGCTCGTCCATATGCTGTAGCCTTGAAGTCTATTGCTATTAGGGACTAAATCAATTTCACAATGTAATTATTTTTCGGCCCCTGCTGCGGAGACAAAGGGAAATGAGATTTCCCTGGGAGGAGTCGGTATGGTCAGCGAGAACACTAAGACACGCTGTGTATTTGGGTGGAGAATGGACGATTATGAAAAAGGACAAAATATGGGGCACGTGAAATGAGGCCCCGCAAGAAACAAGAAAAATCACAAGCGGGAACAAGAAGCGGGCTGAGAAGAAGCCGGACAACTGAAGCCAAGGTACCATAGTGTCAATGCAAAGTGACATGGACTGGAAACGAGACAAAAGAACTGAAGCACCCCACAAATAAGGGGGGCATAAGCTTACGGAAGGATGTGAAAGAAAAGGGGCCTTGTTACGGGTGCTAGTCCCCATATGACTGGGAGAAAGATAACAAGTAACAGGTATAAATGTCTGAATGTAGTTTTTGAAAGTGTGTGAGCGAGCAATAATTGCCCAAAGTTCGTTCTGTGCTGTTACCACCGTGCGATTTAAATGGCTGCGTCTGGGAGCCTTGTAAGTTAAATTACCTACATATCAAGAGGTCGCACCGATGCCGGCACGTAATTTTGTGCCTCTTGATCTAACGCATCTCCCTTGTGTTGGAGCTCTACATGACGATTCCAAGAGAAAACGGAGTGTGCGAGTGGAGCGTGTCTCTCACGGAAGGAGAACGTACGAGAGGAAAATAGCAAGGGAGCGTTGTCCGAATAGGCGGTAGTAAGAAGAAGCCCTTTGAGGAACGGAACGTTTCCTTGCCGTGAAAATAAACGAAAAAGTCATGTTGAGTGACCCATGCAACATATTGGGTGTGTCAATCGCGATGCATGTCGCTCCGGCATGTGACTTCATGGTTCGTCTTTACTGGCCCGTCACATTACTCGCCTGATTTTTTCAGCGAGCCGTCCTCTCGCTGCTCTGCGGAATGGTGCGAGCGCTTCTCGTCCGCGCAAACACTACCGAGATAATTGTAATCCTCCCAGCCGGCTCGAAAACAGTGCCTAATGGCGGTGCCGCTCTGCCAGTGTTCGTCACTCCTCCCATCCACCGGGAGATGGCTGTACCCTCCTCCCCTGCTCCTCCCGGTCGCCGCACGGCTGGCGTTCGCCCCGTTCTGGTGTCATCTGAAGTCCCTTCTCCCCTCCGCCCGGCCCCCCTCCCGTACCCCTTGCGCCCCTAATTAGCCGGCTCGAGCGGCTTGTTTTCGCTCTGCGGCTGACGTCTGGAGATGCGCCACTGGCTGCTCTGTTTTTGTGCCAATCGGTTATTAAGATTCCCCCGCCGATCGGGGGGGGGGGGGGACTCCGGGGGACGCGGCGACCCACCGGCACCGTCCCGCATCCCAGACGGACGCGCCGCGAAGGCCGCAGCTCGGCGGCCGGGCCCGCCAGGGGGCCGCGGCCGCCCGCCACCCTCCACACCCCCGCAGCCGGGAGCGCCGAGCGCGTCGCGCCGCGGCGCCACGTTCCGCGAGCGGCCCGGCTCGCGGGTATTTGCGCAGGCCGGCGTTGCCACGCGCGGCAGGAGTCGCGCGCCACAGGCATGCGCCGGCGCGGCGTAAAAGTGCCGGTCGGAGTGTGAGAGCGGACGGCGCGCCCGGGGCACTGCAGCAGCTCTCATGGCGCTCAAAAACCGCGCCCCGCTACCCAACACACGGGCGGGGCGTCGACATGAAGCCGCTGGGTGCGGCGCCGCGGCGCTGCCGTCGGCCAGCCCGGCCGCAGCAGAGCTCAACACCGCCCGGGTCCGTGTCAGGGGAGTTCATTTCCACCTGTACTCTTTTAAAAGTACTCTGCAGTAAACACAGCTTTTTGGAAATGTGCTCAGTAACAACCAACATTTTGTGTGGCAGTCATTCGGACGTGAGGAGGTGATGAAATCTGGTGTTTAAAACGACGAACGGCAAACAGATCGTTAAATACATCAATGACATCAAGTCGTCTAGATAACAAAGGCAGCCATGCACACCGTGCGAATATTTTACATGACCCCATCTGCCCCGGGTGAGCTTTGATTCATCGTCATCATATACTTCGGCCTCAGAGCCGATTGAAAAAGGCGCGTTTTTCCAACCCTTTGTTTGAAGGCACGTTGCGACCTCTTTCCAATCGGAGCATCTGGCGCCGCAGAATTTATCTCGCAGCGGGACCCTCTGTTGACCTGACAAGGTCACCGCTCCGGGCGATGCTATCAAGCCGTCGAAAAACAGCGCCTGCTGACCTAGCGATGACACCTGCGATACTCGGACAAAGCCAGTTGACGTCCGGCGGCACGCCGGGGAAGCGCCAGGGCCTCTGTCGCCTTCGCCGGTCGCGCAGCACGCCGGTGGGAGAGGCAGGGCCTCCGCCACCTCCGCCGGGGGAAGCGGCAGGGCCTCTGTTGCCTCCGCCGGGGGGGGGGAAGGGGGGGAGCGCGGGGCCTCTGTCGCTTCCGCCGGTCGCCACGCGCGGTGTCCGCAAGCGCAGCCATGCAGGGCTGGACACGTGCCAAACCGGCCCGACACCTGTGTACGGATGAACTCGTGCGCTTCAGCGTGCGTAAAAATGATCACAAAGCGTGCTATGTATTGCTAGAAGCTTGGACAAAAGGCTTTGGGCTTCTCCTAAGTGAGTGGTTAGCATTGATTTGTGTGGCCAGGTGGCCAGGTCTTGTAGGTCTGTCATTTTTATGCGGTATATATTTGTTTGATAGAAAGGCAGGTATTTTTTCATATCTCAGTAACGTCTAGCTCTCAAAAAAATATTGAGTTGAAACAGGCTTATTCATATGAGGACAGTCAGCTGCGACTTTCAGTGCAGAGGCGTAGATGCTCGGTGAAAACGGCGAGGCATTGTGCACAGATCTCGACCATGCACAACGCATTTACCGTACTGCGTATAGCAGCTCCTTTTCCAGCTGTGCCCAGTTTGTCAAGAGTAAACTGCGGTAAAGGTGTGGTGTACCTGTGAGCAGCGAGTGCTTGATGATTTTGCTTATTTCAAATTTCGTGCAAGATTATAGCTGCACCACGCTCAAGTAATGGACTACAATATCATCAGAGTATGGTAGCTCACCGTGCTCACAAATGGCATAGCAATTGAACAAAGCTCATGTCAAGGCCAAACCAGCTCTACTTTGAATAAAGGAATGGGATGACGGAGAGACGTGAGTGGTCTGGAAAAACTGTGGCGATCGTGGGAGACGTCCGTTCACGGATGTGCCCAGCATCTACTCACAGGAACCGCTCTCCTGTGTTCTTGCGGACGTGTGAGCGGGTCGCCGCCGGGACTGCTTGCACTCGTGCAACCCGCTGGCTGGCTAACGCAGCTTCCCAGAAGAGGCGTGGTATCGCCGGCAGTCAGGATGAAGCGTTGAGCAAGGATCGAGGGGAGAATGATGACTGTCATCCTTGGAAAACGGTCATTTGAGGGTAACGGAAACATACCGTGACTGCTGCTAGGCTGGCTTGCTAAGATCATCCATTAGTGATGCACGTGCACTCCAAAATTTCCGACGTTAGCTCTAACGTGCTCGGAAGGAACAAAACAAACTGAAATTCTTTTTCCGGCCGTTATTCCAATTCACTTGCGTAGCCCACATGTACAAATGTGCAATGTTTGATTTTTAGATACGTGTGCTGGGCTGGAGGTATTAGCATTTTGCACTCAACATTTCCTGAAGGGGCAGATTAACCTGCTGTGAGCTTTTGTAGGGCGCAACTTCTCCCTAACCACTTTCAATCAGCGATTGCCCATGTCCGTCTGACTTTTTCCGTTTCAATGCCGTGTGGAGCCGATCTGCAGGTCTTCAGCTGGAAGGCTACACTTGATTGAGAGCTGGTATTTGAAGCAAGCAAGAAAATCCGTTTCGCTTAATATAGTGACGCCGCTAGCGATGTCTGAACATCATTACGGGATGCGTAGTGACGCTCCCAGTTTGTACAATAAAAATATACACAAATTCCTTCCAGGCTTTAATAGCATGCGGAGCTTTCCAAAATGCATGCTTTAAAAATTCAATTTATTCAAGCACTTTATCAAATATGCTCACCTAAAAAACCAAAAAGCTCACAAAAGATCCAAAGAACCGCATCCCAAATTTGTTTGTTTTGATATCGTGGATTAGAATGGTGTCACATCCAATAATTTCACAGGTCATTTGGAAACGCAAGCAAAAGGCCTGTTGCATGTCCCGACCTAACAGCCAATACTGCTGTGAAGGCGCTGTCGATGTGACTCGGATTCTGACAAACCAACTATATTTTGGTCATGGTCGCACGGTAATCAATCATCGATCGTCACTTATCATAATAATATCAATTGTAAAGTTTGAGTTCAGAATTCGCCAAAATGCTTTCCCCTGTCATTGTTCTGTGGGATGCAAGGGTATCAGATGTATTTCCTCACATGAATATATCGCGTGTTTGCAGGCTGGCGTGTTTCGTGCCCATCTCAAGGACTTACAACGGGCATGTCTGAGTGGGATTGTGTAAACATTTTTGGAATTAATTATTTTTGTGAAAAGAATATTTCCTACTCTCGCTCTGCAAGAAGTGATGCATTGACTATGCTTTCTTAGTTTTGCCTGTTTTTGCCATTTGGTAAAAAGGCGGAACTAGGCTGATTTTGTGGGAAAGGGACAATACTGAGCCAGAAAAAATTCACTTTTCTGGTGTTAATCGGCGAATCCAACACCGTTATCGAGCATTCAAATGACAAGAGTAGATATGTTGAATGCAGCCTAGTGATAAACACCTTTTTACATTTCTATCGGCCAAACTCCTGACAAATCGCTTGCCACTTACGCATGGGCTGACCAATCAACAGGACCACTAATTGAAGTTTACAGAGATTACTATATTACTCACAACCCTTCGCACGTCAGCCATTATCAGGTTAGCGGATGTAGTCACCTCCAGCACTCAAGACAACAACTGAGGATGACTCAAGCAGAGCTTCCCTTCACTTGGACCGCCGCCAACCTTGACGACCGAGGATCTCTGGGCGCGCGATCAGCGTCAGATCGCGATTCCCTGCTGCGTGATCGGCCT
>NW_023596545.1:2020946-2052798 GCF_011947565.3 Pollicipes pollicipes
CCGGAGGAATGCGTCCGCGCCGTTCCGCGCAGGACATCTGTTCTGCGCGGCGGCCGTGGCCTCGCCGCTGTCTGGTCCGAGCGGTTGATGGATGGTGCTTTGTGGGACGCAACAGTTGTCCGCATCATGTGAGCTGCGTGCCTCCTGCTCACCAGTCCGCCTGGACAGCTGGTTCGGCAGCATCCGAGCCGGGATCTGGCGCTGACATCGGACAGCATCTGCTGACGTGCTCATCACGCTCAGCCAAAAAAGCAGTGAAGTCGCGAGGAAATCTCACAGAGAAAACGTCGTCTGGCTTCTGCTGTAGTCTGTTTAATGGCTCGATTTTAGCTCAAGCCCTCCTTTGCGGTAGAACGACTCTAACCTTCTTCGAGTGTTCAAAGTGGGCAATGTTGGTCGCCCTTTCCACGCAAGCGTTTTTAGGCAGGGACCTAATTGGGTCAAAAATCCAAAACGCTCCAAAAATCGGATGAGCGGGAGTGGAATCATGTCTAGCGGTAATGGCTTATGGCTTATGGCAGAATCGGGGTGATAAAAATAACAGTAACTTTTCACTTCAGATGCATGTGGGTTTCAATACTACCCACCTATTCGTAAGCTGAAGATGCTGTAGGAATAGATAATGTAAACATAAAAAACCACAAACCATCCCACAGCGCTTTTAGAAATTGCAGCGTGAGAGATTCCTGTACCTTTGTTAGTGCGAGGATTTTTTTAGATGCGAGGATAAACGTAAGATCTTTCTTGCCATTGCCCTGGCACTTGCTGAGATATTTATCTACCTTCGGGATTCTGCGACTATTGTTTCCTTATTTGACTGTCTTTGGAATAGGTTCCGGCGATTAAACAGCAATCGATTGCAGCAGTTCATGCGATGCAGAACACATGTTCCAATCGCAACAAGCCAAGGACAAGTGAAGGTCACATATTACGTCATAATTCATATCAAATCGAAATTATTGTCAAATATGCTGTGATCGGCGTATGCTTATGCTTTTATGCTTATAGCGCTGCGATGTGCTAATTACCAAACCAAGCTAAGCACCAGTGCCCGAAAGTAGCGTATGCATTAACTCGATGGTCAATGTGCTCCACGATTATTGAGAAAACTAACCTTAAGTTATTGCAACCCTACACCGCAAGTTGGTCAGATCGCTCATTAGGTCAACGCGTAGTGAGTAATACATATGCCAGTTCATGAAAATAAGCCAGGGTGATAGACAGCAGCAACATTTTTAACATAGCTTGATTTATAGCAGTTTCCTTCAGGTAAGTAAAAATAATTTAGGGGCTGGAGGTCAAGCAGGATCAAACAACACGCTGAGAATATTCGTGTTTTTAACTGCGTTTATTCAAGCTGGGGCAGCACGCTAATCTAAGCTATTAGGACTGCAATGGGTGAGGATACAATCCCAGGTCATGCTGTCGCATCAATTTTCAGGAAGCAGCAGCATTGACCATCAGTACAGGTATGATCATTTCACACATGTCATATGGCGTGTGCAATGTGTGCGGCGTGGCGTGTGCGTGCGATGTGGCGTCGCATATGCTACGCAACAATCAGTGCACACATGTAGCATTACATGTTTACCACATGTCGTAGTGTTCCACTTATTCGTCCACCTTCAGTCCCTAACCACGCCCAAGCCCCAGATCCACGCTCTGCTTACAAGCAGTCACTCAATCACTGCTTAAGAGAATTAGGTACGCCCGAAAGATTCTTTTGTTAATGAAGACATGCTTTTTTGTACCACTTCCATATGCTGTTCTTCTTTTCACCAGGCATGCATCCTTTGTACTACGACAACTCTGCGAAGTTTTGTCTTTAACACAGAAACCCGCCAAAGAGAAATGGTGCTTCTAAACATGAAAGCGCCTGTAGTGGCACTCCCAAACATGGAAGCAATGCTGGTAATTGGATCAGCGCAGCGCACTCTGCCTGCTGATGCAGCAGCACTCGGGTTGTTCTGCGTCCATTGTGGTTGATCACCTTGTTCTGCAACACCTGGCTTCGGCAGGTTTATTTGGTAGAACACGACATCAGCCCTGGCGGCACATCCGACCTGATATATTCAAGGTCGATGTCTTGTTATATGCTGTTTGGTAGTAACGTTTTTCAAACACCAGATTCTCTTTATTTGTGCAAGTTACAAATACTTTTTTTCAAATTTGCTTCTTCAAACATCATTACTGAAAATCGTTACATGTGCTTAAGGACTTAAAGGCGTTTGTTTCTTTCTTTAAAAACTGGTTGTTTTCTACACTCCACTAGCATTCCAAACTACTTGCCTTCGCCCAGTCTTCCGCTTTTTTACTCTAGTATCCTTGCCCTCATCCACCCTCGTCCCGTTTTCATCTTGCCACTGTACGCGCAGAGGAATTACTCTGCCTCCAGGCCTCACCTGCTGGCCGGGAGGCGGCCGTCACGTGACCCGGGCCGCGCCGGCCCAACGGTACCGGGTCGGAGCCACGTGACGCCGCGTACCGCTAGCCGCCGCCGCTCTCTCCGCCGGCCTCTCTGCCGACGCCGCGGCGTCGGTCCTCGCCTCGCCTCGCCTCGCCGCTGGCCTCACTCGAGCGGCGGCCGTCGCGCGGCGTGCACGTGAGCGCAGACGGAGGGGACCGCACAGGAGCACCGCACGCCAGTCGAGCCCGGAGGCGCACAGCGCAGACCTCGGGAGCGCGCGCAGCGCCAGCACAGAGCCATGCTGGTCCAGGCGGCGCTGGTGACCGCGCTGGTCGGTCTAGGTGAGTTCACCGGCGCTCAGCACGCTGGCCCAGTTTTGACACGATGCCCCAGTGCGCTGACAACGACCTAGTGCCTGCTGAAATGTAACTGAAGCGTTGAACACGGCGGTAGCGAAAAACTCGTTCTTTGGAAAGACCTACAGTTCAGGGCCGCAAAGAGTTGACGTTGTCGGCTGTTTGCTGCACAATCGCTGCGTCGTTAGCGAATTGCTCGGCGCTGTTCACTAGCAAAGTGGCTTCTGCGCGCACCTGTTATTGTTATAGACCAGCGGACTACATCAAACGGTAAATCCTGGCAAATAATTTAGAAGTGAACAATGTGCTTTCGGGTATGATGAACAGCTGCGAAGTAGCATCCCTTGAGTACCCAGCAGCACGATTACTGCATGTTGGGCCACTGTGAGGCTACCTGGAACGATTTCAAGGTTAGTTCGGAAACTTGGCGAGTTCCCCTTATTCCCTCCCTCCCAGTTCGTTGATTGCTGGTTGAAACTATCAAATCTACCATATTTTTGTGAACTTGACGTCAGCTCATTTCATGCCGTTGATGGCTGTCTGTCATGGTATTCTCTTTTTGATGGATATCTATCTGTACCGACATTCTGCCTTTGTCGTTAGTGCGAGACGTTAAGTGACGTGACGCGAGTTAATGAAACTTGAACAACTGTTAGTTCCTGAGCATGCTGTTTTAAGCGAAAAATGTGATGTGTTTTGACGTAGTTATTTATTTATGTCGGTAAAAAGTGCCGACAATTCATACTTATGGACCATAAGATATAAACTAGCTTCATTTCACCTCGAAGATTTGAACCCTTCAGAGTAAGTCGTGCAATAGCTTCGAGCAACGACAATGGGTGACACAACAGACAAGGCATCATACCTCCTTTTCTTTGGATGTAGTCTTCTCATTACGCAATGCTGCAGATTTGCCTGAGCCATCGCTCGATTATGTTATTTTAATACTCACTTCTTCAAAACCATTGAGGTGACCGGTTTTATACTCTACACTTCCAGTCGCCAGTGCTTATCTAGCGACACACCTGGGATCGAGGGCGGTGAAAAGGCGCGAAGGTGGTCAGCCGGGCTGCGCGCGACACCAGAAACGGCCATGAGCGAGCGCGACGCGGGGTCGCGCGGGGTCGCGCCCGCGTCCGTCCGGCCGGGCCAGCGTGGCGTCATTAGCTGGCAGTCGTTACTTGTCCAGTCTGCCTCGGCACATGCCGACTGGCACCAGTCGGTAAACAACGCCGGGGCTCGGCCAACGCTACGCGGGCCGGAGGGCGCGAGCCGATCCCCGAGCCTCGGCGCGGGCCGGTCCCCGAGCCTCGGCACGGGCCGGTCCCCGAGCCTCGGCACGGGCCGGTCCCCGGGCCTCGGCACGGGCTGCTCCACGAGCCTCGGCGCGGGCCGGTCCCCGAGCCTGGGAGTGGGCCGGACCGGTTGGTGCGAGGCAAGCTACTTCAGCTGCTGTGACACCCGTCTGGTGTACCTGTTTGGCGACGCCCGCTCGATCCAGGAGGGACCGCCGCAGGGTTGGCGCCCCTCTCCCCCGAAGCTGAGGGGCTGCCGCCCGCGGCCGTGTCAACGAACCGTTGCCTGGCCCGCGGCTGGAGTTCGTTCCTCTTGCGATTGGCCACGCCGGCAGCGCCGTCTGTTGTGTTTGTGCGAGTGCCGAGACGCGACGAATGCGCGTCGGATTAGCTGCCGCCTGCGAGACACTAGTGGCGCTCATTCGGCTTTAGGTGCGCGACCATCTGGGGATTGAATTTGCGGACAGAACAACCGAGCCTGTCGCCACAAAAAGGCTAGCTCTTTTTTGGAGTAACGGTCGGCTGATTTTGTCAGAGTTGATGAGAATCGGAAGGAAATTAAGCTATCCTGCACAGGTAATTTTGTTCTTTATGTGCAGATTGTCTCTTTATGGTAGGTTTTTAAAGGGTACAAACTGTCCCGAGAGTGAGGTTCTCTGTGGTATTCCATCGCAGTCGTGAAACAAACTTGGTTAGAAACGTAAGCTCGCTTTCTACATTTTCGCGGATGCAAAAACTGACAGCGATGCAAACTGAGAAGGGCTTAAGCAGTCAGGATCTAGGCACAGTGTCATTCCTACCAGGTTAGAAAAGGCATGACACCTCCACAGGTATACCAAAATATGGACCACTGATGCTTACTCCTGCCTTTGAACCAGTCGCCAGCCTGCGATTCAGCAAAGCGGGCTTTGTGCCATGTCTGTTTGGGCCATGCACGCCTGGTGCGAGTGGGTGCGGGATCGGTCGATGCCCTGGCCCGGAGCCCGACCTTCTGTTCCGCCCGCACCACCCCACTCCCTCCAGCCCATCTGCGTGCCCGGCGTCCGACCTCAGCACTGGGCTCACTCGCCCTCGGCACACGAGCGGCCGGCCTTAATGCTTGTTGATGTCGGCATCTACGCTTGTTGATGTTGGTATCTACCCTTGTTGATGTTGGCATCTACGCTTGTTGACGCCGCACCGTCGCGGCGTGGTCACGGGGGGGGGTGGGGGTGGGGTACACGCAGCAGCTAGAGGTGGGCGCGACTCTACGCTGAATTCTTCCCACGGTGGATTGGACAGTGCATTGAACGTCCTTCAGCCTCAGTCAGGGGTTCTGTTCGCCTGCTTTTCCTGTACAATCGGCGGAAGGGATGATGGGACTGCGTCGCAAACCTTGCCAAATAGCAGTTGTGTCACTTCAGTCTACATGGGGGCTTCTTCAGAGGTTTTTACTTGTGGGGTGTTTAGCACTGGGGTTAGCACTGGGTTCACTCGCCCTCGGCACACGAGTGGCAGGCATTAACGCTTGTTGATGTTGGTATTTACCCTTGTTGATGTTGGTATCTACCCTTGTTGATGTTGGCATCTACCCTTGTTGATGTTGGTATCTACCCTTGTTGATGTTGGTATCTACCCTTGTTGATGTTGGCATCTACCCTTGTTGATGTTGGTATCTACCCTTGTTGATGTTGGTATCTACCCTTGTTGATGTTGGCATCTACCCTCGTTGATGCCATACCGGCACGGCGGTGCGGCACGGCGGTGCGAAGTACTGTTGACAGCAGAAATGCGCTTCAGTGACAGCAGAAACAGTGAAAACTTCAGTGACAGCAGAAAGTGACAGCAGAAATGCGCTTCCTCCAACTCCACCACCGCTCTCACAGACGGTGCCTCATCGCGGTCTAAAATTGCATGCTCCGTACAAGCCTGGAGCGGCTGTGGTCGGTCGCTGAGCCCGTGCACGAAGCAATTCGCTCGCTGTAGCCGAAGGCGACGACGGACGGTCACTCCCACTCGACACGGTCGATCGCTCCACCCCGACGCATGAGCCGTCGGCTGCTCTGGCCTGAGGAGAGGCCGTTAATCGTTCTGCGCACCTTGCAAACGCTGGCGACTCCTCCGACATGCTGGTCGCATTGTTTCGTGCAGAGGCGAATGCACTCTGAAGTTCTGGCAATTGTGAATTAAAGTAAATGTAAGCCAGGTAATCTGGACACCCCAATAGGATTTCGGTTGGGACATCTGCGTCACGCTAATCAAGGGTTCCGAACTTCGTCGTGAGGAAAACCCGAATTATCACGTCTTCAAAGCGAAATCCTACAGTCGCAACCAAACACTTATATGTGTTTGTCGTCGAAGCCAACAAGCCGTACTCATTCTACACTCGGTCATCGCCCCGAGACTCTGTTTGTTTTGTGTGAGCCAGCCACTGGGGCTCAGCCATACACCTTGACACCATATGCCACGGCAGCTGCCTCTGCTCGTCAGCGCGGTCAGTGACCGCCATTCTTCTCCGGGAGACTCTCCGTCATCGCCTTTTCCCACATCCCGACATCGATCCGTGTCACGCCTCCTCACGGCCAGTTTTCCCCGTCATATAAACGATGTCCTCGCATCGAGCTCCCTGGCAGCCGCACTCCGTCCCGGCACGAGAGGGCCCACCCGTCCCGCAGTCGGAAGGCACGCGCACGAGACGCGAGTTCGAGTGGACGGCTGCGAGCTCCTCCGCGCGGCCACGCGCCTGACACGCCGCGCCTGCCGGCTGTCCTCGGCCGGCTTGCCGCGACCTCGGGGCGATGCGATAACGAGCTGCTGCCAAAGCCTCACCGGCGCCAGATGCGAACGTGGGAGTGCAGTCCTCCGCACCGGCGTAGCGGTGCTGGCTCCTCGGGCCGAGCGGTGGCAGCAGCTGGGGTCCATTACAGTTCCCGTAACCTCATAGCGGGCCGACGCCTCCTGGGCGAGGCCGTCCGGGACTGTCTGAGGCCCACCCCCGGCTATGAGGCCTTTGATGGATGGCACACTTCGATTGAACGGAGGAAGGGTTCGATTGCCAGCGCTTCAAAACACCGCGCTGCCAGTGACGGCGTATTCCGCGCTCGGCTCGCGACGCCGCGGTGAAGTGACAGCGTCGCCTACCGCGTCTGACGGCATCAAGTGCCCCGTTCGCACCGTCAGCGCGCCGTGCTGAGCCTGAGTACGCCGGAGTGTCCCGTGCCCCGCCTCGGGACCGCTGCCCCAGTCTGCGCGGTTCCCCGCAGCGGGCCGTAGCGAGCTTCACCGGCGCCGTGAGAGGGCCACCGCCGCCGCCGCCGCCGCCGCTGGCAAGCCAGCTCCAATGGGTCAGTGAACGAGCGCACAGCTGTCGCGTCGCCGCGCCGTTTCCGCGTTGGTGGCGCGCGGCGTCATCTGGCGCGGCGGCGGCGGCGGCGCGGCGCCCGTTCGCACCCCGGCCGCGGCGCTACACGCACGCCGGCCGAGTTTTTCGGCAGCTCTAATGACCACCGGCGGCAGGTGTCCGCTGCCGACTGCGCCCGTATGACCACGGACTGGTCGGGCGGCGTCACCACCCTCGCCTGCGCCCGTATGACCACGGACTGGTCGGGCGGCGTCACCACCGCTCGCCTGCGTCCGTATGACCACGGACTGGTCGGGCGGCGTCACCACCCTCGCCTGCGCCCGTATGACCACGGACTGGTCGGGCGGCGTCACCACCCTCGCCTGCGCCCGTATGACCACGGACTGGTCGGGCGGCGTCACCACCCTCGCCTGCGTCCGTATGACCACGGACTGGTCGGGCGGCGTCACCACCCCTCGCCTGTGAGCCGATGCTCAGCGAAGAGTGGATTTGAAAATGCGCTTCTGCGCGCCGACGGACGTGAAGTGAATATCAGCAAGCGTGGATAAAATGACTTTTAAGAGAACATATGCATACAATGACTGCAATATTACAACAACTTGAACGAAAGGGAATGGTCACAAGGAATATGTCATTGATACGCAACTATGTCAGCTAATACCGAATACCAAAGTCAAATAACGTAGATTTGTTTGCAGCTGCTTAAATTGAGTTAAGGCCATCACCTTCTGTCAATATTTTGGTCATGTTTTATTGAGTTATTTACATGAACGAATTTATCGAGGGACGAAATATTTTGCTTGGGCCGGCACATGAAACACACAGCATAACAGGTTTGATCAGCTAGTACCAAGCCGACCATAAGTGCACTAAAGCGGCTGTGACCAGGCCAGATGCCCGAGGGAGAGCTACTAATGAGAAGAAAAGAGAACGGTCATGCGCCGCGGCGAGAGTCATCAGCGTGGTGCGTGACAAAGCTTTTCTCTTCTCTATCTCTACGTCCCCTTCTCTCCTTCCCTCCTCCCTCCCTCCCTCCCTCCCTCTCTCCCTCTCCTCTCCTCTCTCTCTCTCGTTCTCTCTCTCGCTCTCTCTTTCTCCCCTCTTCCTTTTCCCTTTCCTGTCTCTGTCTGTTTTTCTGCAAGTTCACTTATGCTTACTATGGTTGATGTCGGAGTGATCTAAAGACAGCAAAGAAATCCACACTGCTTGCCAATAAAGGCGACAGCCAAGCACTTCAAAATCATACCTAGCTCAACATCTGTTAATGTGAAGCCATACAGGAAGAGTGATCATTGCACTCATTGTCTTATGGGACATTTGTTGTCCTTTCGTTGACTGATAACGACGATATTGGGGAGAGAAAAAGCTCAAAAAGGCTAGCTATAACAGTTTCACACGACAGGCTAATATCTCGTCTACGTTAGGCTGTTTTTTTTTCGAATTTTCATATCATTATAGTTGGTAAAAAGTTGAATGCATAAATAATAAATTATTTGAAACGGACGTAGAGGCCGATCACTTGCATTCATATCGCTCTTAAACTATGCACCCTTTCCTTGTTTTGCCTAGGTAAGTGATGATGCCTTGCACTGGTGCCGGTTTGTGACATAAATATATTCTAAGTTTGCTGCGTGCCGCACACACTTTTAAGACAACATATGTTGAAAACCTACGTCATGTGGATATATCATGGTGCTAATGCGACTTTTAGAGCATTGACCAGGGACTTATTCAAAGGGAAGGGTTTATCTATGATTGATCTGAAGTACGCCTACCGCAAGGTTATTCGTATTTCTGCACTTTCAGTTGCCGCATTGTGGCAATACTGGCGCTAGGGTGCCTGCCTCTGAACACACAGCTAACAGGCTAGAGCTGGGCAAAAACCGCGTGGCCCGCTGGTGCTGACGTCCGGTCCGGTTTTTGCTCCACTTTCACCGGCACCAGCTTGTTCACTGCACGAGAAGTGCTCGGCAGGGCCTCCTTCAAATCCGCCGAGGACGGGAGGACCACTAGTTGAATCCGATCACGCACGGCTCCTTATTTGTATCGTTGCGCACAATTTGGTGGGGGTTAGCCAAGTGGTGTTCACTTCAACGTCGAAGTCATAACCACTGCCAATGGCCGTGAACCCTCTGTCGGCGCCACCGTCGGTAATATAGCGTTAATGCGGTCAGCAAGTGCCTCAGGTCCACACCACGGCAGTGACGGCGTGGAAAATCGTTCACAATGCACGCGCACCATGTGTGTCACTCGCTACGGACCAACGTGTCGCTGGCCACGCTCGGGTCGGATTGCGTGTTTATTGTGCACAGTGCGGCCGCCTGCGGTCGCGTGAAAAACGCTCCCGTTTTGCGGAGTGCCAAAACGTAGTCACGCTCACGCTAAGCGGAGCCAACAGTTCTCCGGTGTTGTGGACGTTCGCACGGCACTTAACAACCACCCAACTCTGTGTGATAATGAGGGGAAGCTCATCCAGAAGTGTCCATCCCTTCTGCCAACGCTTTCCAGCGCAGATGGTGAGGCGTTAGTACTTGAGGCACCACCTAACCAATGTTCATATGCCGTCAAGTTCCTTTCACGCCTCAATTCATGTCCAATGAGCAACAAACTTCAGCCAACAGCCCGGTCCGCAGGCGCTGGCGATAGCCACCCAGCCGGCTGTACGCCCACTGACAGCGCCCCGTGTCGCCGTTTCAGCCTGCGGGTGCGGATTTCCGGGAGCGCCGGCGCACAGCACGGTCACGTTCTCGACGGACGCCATCGGAGTCGGCACGGTCGCCACGTACACGTGCGACCGCGGCTTCGAGCTGCTCGGACCGGCCAGGAAGGAGTGCCAAGGCAACAGCACGTGGGCGCCGGCCGGCATTCCGTTCTGCGGTGAGTGTTGAGTGCCGGGGTCGCGGGGCGGTCTGCTGGGGATGGCGATAGTGGTAGGGTGGGAGGGGAGGGGCACTGGGATTGTTCGCAAGGTATTAGAAAGCTCCCGCTCCGGGCTCGTATATAAAAAATGTTCTCGAAATGCTTCCAAGCGTTAATTTTTGCTATTACTCGCCGGTGACAAGAATTCATCTGTATCAACCAAACATCCTAGAAATACAGACAGTTGTGGCTGGGTTCACGTACAAAGTGCCTACACAACCTCAGTCTTGAGGTAATGTGAGTAAAGGATAGTCATTGCCTTTGCTTCATTTTTCTCATTGCCCGACGATTGGTGGATCCAAGAATAAAGTGGCCACTTGTGGCGTTCCCGCTCAGAACTAGCTGGCATTAAAGCACAGATACAAATATGTAAAACCCATAATGCCCGAGAGATACTGTATACAAGGTAATATATACTTATATATACTTATATATACTTATTATATACAATATACTTAAGCATTGTGTTCCTCCGTTTTCCCCCTTTACCTCCAACCCAGGAACAGCCCTGGAACAAGCAGCCCACCTCACCGACCATAAGACCGTCAAACCCCTTTCACATCGCGCTTTCTCGTGCCGTGAAGGTCTGGATTTCATATCCCTTCATAGTGCTACCGTTCACAGCCTATCCGATGTGAACGGGACTGTTGCATCTATGATGAGGTGTCCCATTGATAACTGACCGCCAAAACCGCGACAACACTGGCTTACCGCGTCGAAGGTGCTTGAGGCGTGCACGCGCGGGCACCCACTCGTGTTGTGTCTTCGTTTGTGGCACCTCTGCAAAGTAACTATGATTATCTGGTGTTCTATTCAGAATATGCACACTACTACGCATGCTAGCTTATCGCTCATCTCTTACACTGCCAAAGCCTGGTGGACTACGTGCGGCTTCGTTTGGACTGGTAAATTTAGCCGGAAACTTCTGCATGATACCGACACAATTAGAACAAACCTGGACCATCTGGCGTCGCGCTTTTGCCGTAAATCAGCCTGCATCCTTTATCAGTGTACAGACATTCCGCTGGGAGCGTTGCCCAGTTGTCTCCTCATCTCCTCATTAGCCTCCGCCGAGCATATGGCGGCGTCGTCGTCGTCGTCGTCGGCGGCGGCGGCGGCGCGGCGCTCCGCCACCGCTATCTGCGGCAGCCGAGAGGCGGCGGTCGCGCCGGCTCGCTGGCTTTCTGTGCCGGCCGCAGCCAGCCGGCGCCTAATGAGAAATTGACGTTGCCAGTTTCCGCCGTCACCGGGCCGCGCCGGCCACTGGCCACCGGCCGCCTCGAATGGACCCGTCCGGCGTAATGGACTCGCCCGCGGCGCTCGGTGACACTTGCTCGGCGGCGCGTGCCGGCCGCTGCCGCCGGTCCCAATTCACGCGCTATCCTTCAGCTGACGGAGGCGGTCTCCAGGAGTGGCGCCTTTTTACTGGAGCTCTGTCGGTTGCAAGTAATGCCAACTGTCCGTCCGTCCACGTCCGTCAAAGCCGTCCCAGTGGCCCACGTGGTTAGAGCGTCTGCCTTCCGATCCACCCACCCGTGGCGGGGTGGGTTCGAGTCGCTTTAGGGCGCTCGCTGTTGGCCCTTGACAGGTGTGACCTGCGGCCGGTGGCAGTGGTCGCGCTGAAGGTCAGTTGACATCAGAGGGTAGGACGGACCGTGCCGAGCAGTGCGGCACGCTAAGCTTTCACCACAAAATGCTGCCGTGGACATGGAGTTGCGTGATCGGGTGGTAGGGGTCAGGGCTCACACAAGCACTGCTCAACGTGAGCTCCTAGAAATCCATCCATTCAAAGGGTTCGGATCGAATCTTTAAACAAAATTAAACTGCTCTGCATCGATTCTTCCCGTTTGTAACTGAGGACGGGGCAGTGCTGCGACGGAGTAGTCGCCGCTGCGGGTTAGCATCCTGTGAAAAAATATAGTCTCTGTGTGGGCTAGGCTGCTGTGAGGAAATGCAGTCTGAGATGAAGTCGGACGTGATCACCCTCTGCTCTCGAGGCATTTGAAATCGTATTATTCGCTCATGCTTTGAAGAGGCCGTATGCTTTACACGGGGCGCAAGAATGTCAGAAGATGCAGTGGTGCCTGTGAGTTTCTCATACATCATGTTTTATCAGGCGATATTTATTGGCTCATCATCTATCACAGAAGGCCGCATTACCTCCTAGATTAGCGTCATTCCAACACAATCCATCACTGAACAAAGCAACTGCCTAGGAAGCCCGTAGCCTCTAGTCGAGCCTCTGCCAGTCCCACCTTACCTCACCTTTAAGTTGCCCGTGGTGCCCTACTCCTGCACCCCTCTGACCAGCGGAGCCTCCCCTCGGCGCCGGCCGCCGGCCGCCCCGTCGGCCTCTCGGGTGCCGTTAGACGAGCCACGGAGCACGCGGCGCATTCCCACCCGCACGAGGCCGCAGGCTGGAGCCTTGGCCGCCGCCGCCGGCCGGGGCGGTCCGCCGTGCGGGTGAGGCTGTCGTCCCAGCCGCCCGGCCAGGGGCGAGCTGGAGGAGCCGAGGAGCAGCCGCCGGCGGTCTGAGGGCGTGGTGACGTCGGTCCATCAGGAAGGGATTCTTGAAAGGTGCAACATGCAGGGGGGACTTATGACTTCCGTGCACCTGACTATTACTGAGTTAGGGACAGCTGTGGAATCAAATAACGTCGGGTGCTTTACATGCGGCCTGTCCGAGCACATAGAATACAAATCATCACCTTCCGGGTAAACGGACGGTTGTTCAGCAGACCATGAAAGCTTTTCACCGTAAAGGCTCTTCCAATGACGTTCTTGCCCAGCACCTCTAAAAAGGATGAAAGATATGTACTTGGTGGAGAAAACAGATTCTATAAACCATTCTGCGGTCAAAACATACTTTACAATGCTCTTTGCTTTCAAATGAATTTGGCCATAAAGGGTTGAAATACAAGCCGATCAAAGTAGGCTTGTTCCCAAATAATTTTAATCAAACGTCCCCAGCTACCATCTGGTGCATGAGACGCATTCAGTTACATCAGCAGCACCACAACTTTGCCCCAACACATGACGGCAAATTGGTTGGTCTTTGCCAGGAGCTGCCCTTTACAGGCTCCCTGTCAGTGCACTGATGGCAACTGTCGCACTGGGATATCTGAAGTCACTCTAAAAGCGAAACATTCTGTTCACGGCATTAAACAGCTTTTTATGCTGGAAATTTAATCAAAATAACTTGCTTATCGTATGCGCGGGGTGACACCGGTTCACTTTCTAGTGTAACGTGAAAGACCGGTTATCGATCTCAAATATGCATTGCATAGGGCTTTTGTGATGGCTTCAAAATGTGGATGGCGGCTTCCTCCAAACCGCTGACATATCGATTAGCATTTGATAACACGATACGGAAACGCAGCAGAATTTCGCTTCTAGAGAAACTCAGTGATTGTATTCGCCATATTTGAGAGTCATTCATTTCCCCGTTTAGCCTGAGGCACGCTTGCATCAGGTGGCTGCTTTTTGGAGGGTGGAAGAGCTCTCTAATAGACGCTGCGCTGCCAGGAACAGTGGGACAGGCATATCAGCTCCAAACGACCCTGCAGCTCGTGACTGCCTGCGGCGCGCCACTCCGCACCGTCACGCTCCACTCGAGAGCTTAGGAAAGTTACCGACGTGACGCAGTCCTCCGTCACGGTGGAGCGCCTCGCGAGAGTTCCGCAGCCAGCGCCACCTCTTGCTCTCCGGCCCCTGCGCCGGGGGCAGGCTTGCCTCCAGTCTGGGGGGCCCGGACGTCCCGGTCCGGTGCCGTCAGTCCTGCCCGGCCCTGTCCGGTCCGGTCCGGCCACTCCGGTCCGATTCCTCCCAGGCCGGCTCCATCGCCGCTCTCGGTCACAGATCGGTTAGTCTAGCCAGTTGCCTTGACTGTTGCTCGGTTGGCTCTGGCACTCGTGGACTGCTATTCAGTGCTGCTTGGCTGGCGCCAAAAAACAGGCCCCCGATCGGATCGATAGGCGAGGCAAAAACACATCAATAATTGGGGCCTCTGGATTCGTCTGATCGCTTTGAATCATGCCTAGCGTGGTGAAAGCCCCGAGGCGGAAGAGTGGAACGCGTTTTCAGGAAGCGTTCGTCATTCAATGAGACCGAACCAATGAGCCATGAAAATACAATCTCCAGGCGCGCAGCCAGTTAGTTAAGTCACTATCGCTGCGAATGTCGCAAGCAGTAAATATATATTTTTTTTACAAAACAGAGTACCTCTGTCGCGATTCATCGTCGTTTTGGGCGCCAAATGCATCCGTTAAATTCAGGTTCGTTGTCAGGGGTAACGCACCGGACTCTAGTGACGTCATCACTTCTTCAGTGTTTCGACATGAGTTCCGTGTCAGCGCTTCTCGGCAGCAGGAGAAATCTCTGGCGGCGCAGGTAGCCTGCAACTGTTCAGTGATTCATATACGGGCGCGGGGCCAGCGGCGACTTTTACCGGCATTTCGAGGCGCGAGCTCTTTTCGATTGTGGAAATGAGGTCACAACAGCTGCCGTCTTTATCTGCTCGACAATTGACATTAAACGGCGCCAAAATTGCTCACGATCGAGATCCAGTACACCGGATTCCCCTGTGCCACAGAGAACGTGGGGCTGGGCGTTCCCAGGACGTCACTGACACGGCCTCGCCATTGTCTCTCTGGCCAGGGCTGTCAGCGGCAATGCAACACATCACCACACTCTGATTGTAAGGCGGCTTCCCTCCATCCGTGACGGGCGCGAGTTTCGCCGCTGTGCACGCGTCCGTTGCACAGGCTTGCGCTTATGAGGCGTCCACCAGTGATGCGAGCCCATCCCCATGTCCTGACCCGCCTCCTCGCTGTGACCCGAGGTCAGCTGCGGCCGCACCGTTACCGACGGGACCATCCCTCCCGGAACACGGCGAGGTCTGGAACGCCCATCTGCCACTCCTCCTCGGCGAGTGCAGCTCGGCCACATGACGAGGAAGAGGCGCGTTTAGCGAGGGTCAAACGGGCCTCGGCCGACATATGGCGACGTTGTTGAGGAAGAAGATGGGTTTTTAACACAATCAGAATCTGATGATGGTTGTCACCGGTATTTCCACCAATGAACGGTCGCGTAGGTGGGGCCAGCCTCACCTGTCTTCCGCGGAGGTGGTCAGACAATCGGTGTCACATGCCGTTGTCCAGCAGCCGTTCTGCGCTGCGGTCAGCTGGCTGACGAGCCGCCGTGCTGTCTGACAATTGACGCTGGTGCGCCACGTGCGTCTCTCCGCCGCCGTGCGTTGCCACGGGCCGCCGGTCGTGACCAACGCTACAGGCAGCACCAGCGCGCAGCGTCGAGTCGATCCATCAGAGATCTTGACATCCGGTGTCTGTTTCGCCGCCCGCCTCCGGTCCCGAAAGACTTGGGGTCCGTTGCGTCATTCGCGCCGGTGGTTTTCTAGTCGCCCAACGGTTCCGGATGTCCTAGTGCCTTTGCCTGCCTGCCGGTAGCGACACAACATCACTTTGCCAAAAGCTGCTACCATGATCCTACTAAGCCATACCGTGTGTTAGAATGACAAATTCAGATGTTTTTTGGTTGAATGACGACATGTCACGCCACCTGGAGAGACCGGCGGGGTTCTGGCCACGGCCGGGCTGTGAGACCGAGAAGCGGCTACCGGCTCCCAGCCGGTCCACCATCGCCATGTGACGGGCTCCGGAGGCCTCGGTCGAGCGGTCGCCAGCCAACGGGCGTGCCGAACGTGGCCCAGTGTCTGTCCAGCAGAGGTCAGACGCAGCGATCGATGTCGGATCTGGGAGCGGATGGGCCGCACCCGTCATGTTAGACCCATCCACCGCCATGCATCGTATGCGTCGATACGTACCGTGACATTGGTACAGGACACTGCAACACTCATCCACCACCAAACGTGCCGGCTCACCGATACAGGATGTTGATTTCCGATATTGCTGCATGCGTCCACCAACTCACTCATGATTGCAGAAAGGAACCTCTCGTTGAATCGACCCCCGCCAAGTCCCATCCACCACCGGGTGTGAGCGGCTTCCCCGCCCCCTCCTACGCCTGCACGCTGTCCTGCGCGCTGAGCCGGCGAGGACGCGCGCCGACCCCGGCAGCGGCGGGTCGGCAGCCGCCGTAACTGGGTCACCGCACCCGGCCCGCACGACCGCGACGCCCGGGTGGCCGGGGGCAGCGCGGTGACGCCGCTGCCGCCGCCAGCGCCGGCGCCGCGCCTGCCGCCCGCCGGCCGGGCTCGGTCGGCGGCCGAGGCCGGCGTGACGCGGCTAACACAATGTCAGCGATGACGGGTGGTCCAGCATCGGTCGGGTAGTCCGGATCTGTTGAGGCCGTGGATGACGGGTGGTCCAGCATCGCTCGGGTAGTCCGGATCTGTTGAGGCCGTGGATGACGGGTGGTCCAGCATCGGTCGGGGTGGTCCGGATCCGGCTGACGTGGGCGCGCCAGACGGGGGAAAAGAGTCTGGTATACCGATCACCTTCACAGAAAGACGTGACCATGCACGTTTTAGCGAATGTAGATCAGGAGTCACGTGGTCTTTCAATCTTGCAACAGGTCACTCCTGTGTGGAACAGCGTCTTAAGCGAGGTGGAGTTTCCGGATTCACTGGAATCTCGCTGTGAAAGTGGCGCAGCTGTCAGTGCGGGGTCAAAGCCCTGCAAATCGCCGAGACGCCCTGACGGTGGCCGCTGTGCGCAGCTGCAGTGTCTGGCACCGCGCCAGGGCAGAGTGTGACGTCATCTGACAGGCGTGACGGCTGACCCCGACCCTTCAGCGCGGCGGACGTTATCCCCTTGGGCGGTGGCGGGCGACTCGGTGCGTCCGCCTGCCCCGATGATCCGGTAGTGAGGTTTCTGGCCCTTTCACGTCGCGGATCGTTAGTGTAGAGGCAAGACTAGTCAAACCCATTCGACACCCACCAGTGCCAAACTGATGACTTGGAAGAATTACACGCTATATGCGAAACCCGGTTTAAAGCGGTTCGCTAAATAAGGCCCCCGATCTGGTGTCCGTAGTGTCCTCAAGTGATGTCAATAGTTAAGCTCCATTTCTGCACCTGCATTTGAGCATGACCTGGCCACTCCTGACCTGCCCGGCTGCCTGCTTGACGGGCCGCTCCGCGTACCGCTAGCCGAGGAGAGCTGGTGGGCGACCTCGACTGATCAGGGCGAGGATCCGGCCGACGCCCGGCGGCGCGGCGGTCTCCTGTGCTCCGTTCCGGTCCAGCGGGCCCAACTCCGGGTCGGCCGCGTGTGTGCCGGGCAGATGGAGCGCCGCCGGTCCGGCCACGCCGCCGCGCCTCGAGCGTCACGGTGTCGCGCGTCACGGTGTCAAGGTGTTACGCGTCACGGTGTCACGCCTCACGGTGTCACTGTGCCGCCGGCGCCTCGCGGGCCGGCGGGCTCGAGTCTGCTCGCGAGATTTGACACAAAGTCGCTGCAGGCGGCGGCCAACGGGACTGATATCCAACGGTCCTCCCGTGTGTGTTCTCTCGCGGTAGGAAGCGCATGATGACTCTGGGATGGTCGTGGCGTGAGCACAGAAAGATCACCGTTAGAAGGGAAGGCTTGCAGTCGGCTCGGGCGGAAAATTAGCGCGTTGTGCTCCATCAAGCGGAAGGTTTCATGTCCGGGTGTTTATGGTAATGGCGGCAATATCAACAATGCCCAGTGATGGTGGCCGACGATGACAGCCACACAACAGAGCACTAAGCTTGGAGGAGAGCCAAGTGAAAGGAAGCTAGCGCTGATGCGTATGCATCACAACGGTCATGTGTTGAACTGCACTTGAGGAGTGTGGCGTGATGAGATACCGCCCATTTACCACCGTTAGGAAAACATTCCACAATCCTGAATTGTGAAAACAGCCGGAAAAAGATAGACTTGGTCACGGTGACCGGCACAGCTATCAAGCATCCACCAATCGACCACCTGAATACAAATCGCTTCAGGTGATCTTCACCGTCCAATGCAAGAAGCAAGCGCTCGCTCCTCATGAGGACTTGGCAGAGCGGCACGCCACTGCCCATCCTCAGTCGCAGCTGACATACCGAGCGCGCGCGCCCCCGTGACGCCTCGGAGCGTCGGTCCGTACGCGGCACACACCGTCACGTGCATGCCGCGCCCGAAGAAGCAGCAGGGTCGCCGGCCGCGGTCAGCTGCCGCTGGCCTATTTAGCACACCCGGCGGCCGTCCACAACCCGCGCTGGGCTTACCCAAACCCGCGCTGGGTAAACCCAAACCCGCGCTGGGCTAACGCGAACCCCGGCATGCACGCGACGCAGCCTGGCCGGCCGCACAGAAGGCTAGGGCGCCGACGGCTGAAGGAAGCTGCTGTCCTCGGCGCATAGATGTGTGTTAGAGGAAAACGTGGAGAGAGGAGAGGCCTAACGTACATAACTCTTCGGACGATGTGTAACCAAGGTCATAAATGGGCGGATATATGTATACATTTTTTTTAATCGTCTCACCCTCCGGTTATGGATGGTCCGACCGTCGTCAGCGTCAGCGTGACGGTGTCACCGCTGGCGGCGGCTGACGGTTCGGCCGTGGCGGCGGAGCGGGCCGTATCGGGTCGGCCACTCGGTCAGGGGGCCACAAGTCAGCCGCCCGCGGCCGGCCGCTCACCATGGTAATGCAGCGGGCCGCGGCGCCGGTACTGTTAGCCGGCGTTCACGGCTCAGTGGGCGCCCGGCGTGCCGCCGACGGCCGCCAGATGGCTCGGGTCGGGCTTCTGCCAGCGCGCCCCGGGCCTCTGACGACCGGTCAGCCGCCCCCGCGACCGGCCCCGCGGCCGCGGCGGCAGGTCCGGTCCGAGAGAGGAGAGCAGAGCAGAGAGAGCAGAGAGGCGATGGGTCGGGTGATGGGGAGACTGGCACGGTCGAACCGGAAGGGGCACGACGCTCCAGTGGAGAAACTCGTTTGCTTCCGGGTCGATGTTTGAAGTGCGGGTGTTGAATAGTTATGCCTACTGTCGAAGCTCTTTCTCTAACTGATCCCAAAATCTGTCCGCTATTTGCTTGTTAGTGTGTATCACAGACTACAATATCGTTGCCTTATGCTGTTTTCGCGCCATGTACTCCGCAAGATCAATAACAAATTTAGAGATGATTTGGCTGGGCCCTACGGCCCACTGACGATGGGCCAAGCACTACCCGTCATCCCATGCGTCCAGTATGGCATGTTCCCGGACTGCCGAAAACTTTTTGCTTCGTTTCCATCCTGCACTTCCCCGCTCCAAGCCCTCACATCACAGTTCAAGCGTCCGGCCCTCTCCTGGCGCCCGTGTGCCGCCGGCCGTTGCTATCGTACGCGTCGTGACCGAATGATGTACGCGAGGAGACCGAAACGGGGGCATACTACGTGATCCGAGCGGGAGCATACGACCTCACCGCGGCGGGCGCATGCCACGTCACCGCAGCGGGGCATACCAGGTCACCACAGCGGGCATACCAGGTCACCACAGAGGGGCATGCCACGCCACCGCAGCGGGACCATACCACGTCACCACAGCGGGGCATGCCAAGTCACCGCAGCGGGGGTATACCACGTCACCACAGCGGGGCATACCAGGTCACCACAGCGGGCCATACCAAGTCACCGCAGCGGGGCATGCCACGCCACCGCAGCGGGGCATACCACGTCACCACAGCGCGGCATGCCACACCACCGCAGCGGGGCATGCCACGCCACCGCAGCGGGGCATGCCACGTCACCACAGCGGGAGTGTACCACGTGACCGCAGCGGGAGTGTTCCACGTGACCGAAGCGGGGCAGCTGCTGCTGAAGTGTTCGGCACCGTTCAGTTCTCGAGAATAAGTCTGGTTAGACATCAGTGTACAGTTAGACATCAGATTCCCAGGATGGAATGAATTGCAATGCCGATCTGCATTCACATTCCCGTTTAACGGAGAGCCGCAGCATGCTGAGTGTTTTAACAGTCAGTGGCGTCATATACTTAGTCTTTTATTCATATGCTCACGTTTCTGGCCTCCCGCAAAATTCTGATACTTCT
Source organism: Pollicipes pollicipes (assembly GCF_011947565.3). Classification (NCBI taxonomy): domain Eukaryota; kingdom Metazoa; phylum Arthropoda; class Thecostraca; order Pollicipedomorpha; family Pollicipedidae; genus Pollicipes; species Pollicipes pollicipes. The sequence continues at coordinate 2,041,275 of NW_023596545.1, forward strand.
ACATCGATGTAGCTACACTGATTGCTTCTGATAATGCAGATTTACTTACACCAGCAATAGCAGTTGGCTCTCTAGCCCACGTGCCTTAGACCATACGCGCCTGTACGTTTTAAATAAGGCAGCACTCGTGTTGGGCTGCATTTCTCTGACACCGTTTGTGCCACTGAAGGACACTACGGAGAAACAACAATAGCATGTTCGGCCATAGATAGCGTCACATATGGTGTCTGTGAAACAGATATTGGCCCGTTTTCCAAACGTTTATACTAAACCCACTGCAAGTAACAATACATGGACTGTTTCTGCCAAGGGAAAGCCAGGGCAGGTACATCTGCATTGGTGTATGGTCGCAGTTTCCAGAACAGCTGGGCCGCTGGCACCGTTTTCCTCTTTGTTCAGTCCTTCACGAGCCTGGCGGCTAGCTTCTTCAACTTTGAATGCGGGAGGGCAAAAATGGCGCAAGACCGCAGATCTGTTGTGGCATGCCTTAATCATATCTTAGTCCTTCTTGTCACTTAGTCCTTCAACCGATGAGGCAAAAACGGCGCTGCGGTGTTGTCCGCGCTCATTACACTTGCTCGATATATCCATGGGTCTGCTTTAATCACACCACAGTGGGTCATGTTTAGATACAAGTGACCTACCAGCTCCGACTAGCTGAGATCTGCGCGATGAGACCCGGCCTCCCGGAGAGCCGAGTTACGAGCCGGTGGGAGTGGGCCGACTGGTTCGTGCACTCCTGACGACCTCCTCACAGCGATCACCACATCCCGTCCAGCGGCTGCTGACACCGACCTCGCGACACCCGACCGTCCTCCGCCGGAGAGCCTGAGTCCTGCCGCCGCGCTCAGGTCCAGTCCGGTCCCATCTGGTCCAGTCCGGTCTGATCCTGTCTGGTCCGGTCCGGACCTCTCCAGGGCCGGCGCCGGCCAGCCGTCAGTGACACGCTCCGCGTCCCTGTCGACCGCGTGGGAACGCTGACGGCCGGCCGGCCGGCCGCCACAATCTGGCAGACGCTACCCGGCCGGTGCCATATGGCGACCGGGCGGGACGCGGCGCGCGCGCCATTTGCGGCGCAGGCTGCGGCGTTTGTGGCGCAGACCGTGCGGGCATCCATCACGGCGGCGGCTGGGCGGCTGCCGCCGGTGTTGGCCGCGCCGGCGGCAGGTGTTGCAGTGGCGCGGACCCGGGCTGTCTCGGATATGGGTCACGCGCCGCCCGAGCCGGGCATAATTGGCGCTTTTCCGGCTGTGGGCGGCGGAGCACTCTGTGTACAAACAGGTCGGAGAAGAGAGCCGGCGGTGTGTATCCGGCTTCTTGTGAGAGCGGTCGTGCCGATTGCGCCGAGCAACGCTCGCTCCAGGTCGCCTTTGTTTCGGCTCGACGTAGGAGGCGGGATGCTGGCGGGCATGTTGAGTGGTAGCGGAGTGGGAACAGCTGCGGCAATTTTCTGACCGGTCCCAAGGCACCCAAAAACTGGCTGACTCTGTTTCTCCACAGCGCGTGCCTTGAGGTCACCGGTGCGGCATGCCATTTTGCTCGTTCCTTGCTTTGATTTGCGTGAATGTTGCTATGTCATGTATGTAGAAGCCCTTAAGTTACGAAGCGACGCCTGCTTCATGTTCCTTGATGACGCCAGACGCTCGGACGCCCAACGGCGTCACGCTGCCCGCATTCCAGACGCGACTGCAGAAGCTTCTCTCCCCACGTTCGATGTCACGTTTGCATCGGATTTGGCCCATGTTTGTCCGGCGGGTCACGATAACGTGCCATATCGCCGAGCTCCCGGAACCTCCTCGCGGCCAGTGCGACGAAGAAATGCCCGAACGTTGTGGGCACTTCCGTATCGCTGGCCGGCGGTATCAGAGACACGTCCTGCAAAACCTTGTGGACTCTGCTATCGCTGATAGCGCGGCCTCGGCAGCTATGCTGACGGCGTCAGCACTCGTAGCTTGCTGGCCATGCCGCAGTAAAAGCTCCCGCGGAAGTGGCCACTCCTCCTTCGGTCACGCCCCCCCCCCCCCCCCCGCTACTGTGGAGGTTGTCCGGCACGTGCCTGGTTATGATCCTCTGTGTCCCCTCCCTGAGCTATACGGCGATGGAGATGTGCGCGCCCCCACCTATCCTTGAAATCGTCCCCATTTGGACACTTATGAACCTTACACTGTTGACTGCTACCAGTGACGAACGTTCCCCCCAACTACTGCACCTACCGCACTCCCCCGTCCGCTTTGACATCGGTGATATCTATTAAACTCACAACATTCGCACACTCTGTCAACTGACTGCGTGTGCGTCGTTAGATGGTGACGTCGCAATGACGGTGACGTGAGGAATGAGGCGTTACAATGACGGTGACGTGAGGAATGAGGCGTTACAATGACGATGACGTGAGGAAGGAGGCGTTATAGTGACGGTGACGTGAGGAAGGAGGCGTTACAAGTGACGGTGACGTGAGGAATGAGGCGTTACAATGACGGTGACGTGAGGAATGAGGCGTTACAATGACAATTGCTCTTCGACAGCCGTCCCTCCCCGATAGCCTTAGCGGCATATGATGCCGCTGCCTTGCCTCCAACACAATAAATAACACCCCAAATGCTTGACTCCAAAGCATGCCGCCCGAAGCTGTGGATGTCATCGTCACCTGCACTGTTCCCACAGTCATCAACGTGGCGGCCGGCAAGGCGCCCATGCAGTCGTCCACGGCGCAGGGAGGCATCCCCCAGAAGGCGGTGGACGGCAGCACGAGTGGCTTCTTCAACCCCAAGACGTGCACGCTGACCGAGCAGGAGACGTCGCCGCTGTGGTACGTCAACCTGCTGGAGCCGTACATGGTGCAGCTGGTGCGACTGGACTTCGGACGCTCGTGCTGCGGTGAGTTGATCGCGGTTGCGGTGCTGGTGCTGTTGGGTCGGAGTGAGGTTGGATTGTCTGGGCTTTTAGGAGTTCTACTGCATGCTCACGTAGCGCCAACATTGCCACAAGCTGCGAGCAGAAGATATGTTTAGGTCATTCTAAGTGCCGTGGCACATACGTTTTTGGAGGCTCATGATTGGTGGGTAGTTGCGGAGTGTCGGAGAAAGGAAGAAAGACAAAATTCCGGGCGTGGATGCTTTGCTCCAATACGGTGTGTCGGGACGGCCAGGTTGTCGTGGCTAACGAAACACTGAGGTGGAGATCTGTCGTTTTGAAGGAGGTTTTGCCGTTCCGTTTCTCGCTGACATAGGTGATGGCCTGAGGGCGTGACAAAACACGAAGGAAGCCTTAATGATAGCCGGGAACGCACGCACGAGTGATGCCGAGCAATGCTCAAGCCAAGCTGCGTTGCATCACAGGAAGCAGCCGGTGGACGGCAGAGGCGGGCCGGCCAGCAGCCGACCCGAAAACTAGGCAGCCTCAGACGACCTTGTTCGGATTTTGTTTTGGAGGATTGAAGCCGTTCATCTTCACTCTCCACTTTTAATCAAGCTGTTGTCATTACTGAAGTTTATCGAGTTTCACGTTGCATGACTGGAGGTCTTAACGAGCAATCCGTGCGTTTCTCGAACTGCTTTTATCACTGAGGCGTGTCCAATTAGCTCTTTCTGGCAAAATGTCCGGCTTCGTTAGCTGAGCCTTAGGTTTGTTGTCAGCTTAGGTGAAACACAGAACTTTCTCATTGTCGGGTTGGACCTGCTGACACTGTTTCGTCTCAAAACAACGTCTGTCTCGCTCCTATAACGGCTCTCTATTCAACGTACTTTGCTGCCATTGCATGTCTTCCTTGTCTTCATTATTAATAAATCGTCGCCACACATTCATATGGCTCCCGCCATTCCAAACACATCAGGGCATTAAATCCTACTCCCACACACGTAGCAAGTGATCGGCATATGCGTGCATTATTTGTTTAGGGTCATATGCTGGGAGCATCGTGTAATCTTACAACAACCCTTAATGGTGACTAGGCCTAAAACTATATCTCCGATCTACGTCGAACCAAACGCGTCAGCAAGCGCATGGGCCGTCAACATCCGGACGCCGCTGGTCTGCGCCCTCTCCTGGTCGCCGCGGTGGCCTCCTCGCCACATTCCTCGCGAGTGGGTGGTGCTCGCCGGACGGCGGCCGGCGGGGCGGGTAGCACGACCCGACGCATCGGACCGGTTCTTCCCCTGCGCCGGACCGGTCTCCCGCCACACTGCCAGTCACGTGAAGACCCGTGCCGGCCTGGGGAGACTGTTCCTGACTCGGACCATCGCGCGCGCAGTAGCTGTGCTAGCCGCTTTTGCATTGTTTCCAGACGTGAGGTTCTGATTTGATATAGTCTGCTCGCGTACTATGCTTACAGTGTGCAAAAAATCAGCTACGTTCGACTTGGCATATGCAGCACCCCCATTTGAAGCAGCGCAGGGACTAAATGGCAGATGGGCCGTGCCATATTTTAGTGACGAAGCTCCAGAACGTTTCCGGGGGATTAAAACTCATTGTTTAGGAACACTTAGGCTTGGCCACTGTGTTCACTGTCAGCCGCTTCACACTTTCTGCGCGCGCATTCCTTACACGCCACAAGCCCGCCAACTCGGCAGAGCAATATCGAGGTCAACAGTGCAGTGCTGTGAAGGTCTCGGATACCGTGAAGAACCGACGGTTGGCTCCCGTGCCTGAGCGCGGGCTGACGCCGAGCGTAGCGGTCGGCGCCGATGACTGCAGAGAGGGCCAGCGGTTGGCTCCAACGCCTGCGGACGGGGCTGTCGTCAGGGGTCGGTGATCGGCGCCAGCGCGTGCCACCGGCGGAGTAACGGCTCCGGCCAGGTTCCGACTGAACGGCCCGTCAGCTCTCACGCACGACTCCGGTCACGGGGAGAGGCGCCGGGCGGTCGAACGCCGCAGGGTCGCCGTCTGGCGGGGACCAGTCCCGCCGGCCCGCCGATCCCATCGGTTCAGTCGGTCCCACCGACCACACTAACCCCCACCTATCCCGCCGATTCTGCCGACCCCACCGGTTTAGTCGGTCTCTCCAGTCCCACCTATCCCGCTGTTTCTGCCTATCCTACCGGTTCAGTCGGTCCCTCCGATCCCTCCGATCCCATCGATCACGCCGATTCCTCTGACCCCGCTGACCCAGCCAAAAACAGATTACAACCCCACGGGACGGACGCTGCACACCTGCACACTGTACTAACACGGATGCCGCAGCTTGTCGCGTCTGGGCCCGAGCGAGCCTAGGAATGGACAGAGACTGGCCGCAACCCGCCCTCAACAAGAAAACCCGGATGTCGCGAACGCCAGTGCCAATGCTCCCAGTAAGGCATCAGCGGGTGCGCTGTCTGTGTCTGATGCATACGTTTGACCCACTTTTGTCTCCCCGCCGCAGAGGACAACATTCCGGCCACCATTGTGGTGCGGGTCGGTAACAACAGACCGGACCTGAAGATCAACCCCATCTGCAACCGTTTCACTGGTAAGCCCAGCACAGGTTATGGCGGGCGCTCTAGTCCAGCTGATACTGGGCGGCTACGAGAGGCCGGTTCTCGGAGCACAATATCACGTCATGTCCGGCGGAAGTGAGCCACAATAACCCGCACAGCATCTAGCGACTTCGACTTCGATGCGGATGGCTACTTTCACTCACTTTGCATTTGCAGTAGTGACGCTTAAAACGTAGCGTGAAAAGTCCTTTGTGATGGTGCATAGATTATACACACGTTGTGTTGGGTGATGCCTTTTTCCACAACAGCCACTGCCTTTCATTTAATGCTGAACGTAACCCCGTCGACCGCGTCCGTCCGTCTTCGTCAGGCTTCATGGAAGAGGGCCGTCCCCTGTTCCTGCCATGCAACCCGCCCATGCCTGGGGCGTTCATCTCGGTCCACCTCGAGGGACCGCCCGGCCAGATGCTCTCCATCTGCGAGGCCTTCGTCTACACCGATCAGGTGGGCCCTGAGCTACCCGGCACCTTGTTGTGTCGTGTTCGGAACACTCCGCCAGTAGAACATAGAATTCCGTTGTTCCACTACATTCCATTTAGTATATCCGCCCTCCCTCCCACTATTTTATTTCCGGTATGTTTACACTTTCGCCGTACAGCACGAGCATGCGAGCTGCAATGGCGACAACACACGTAAAGGCAAAGCATACAAGATATTCAGTCACATTAACTCACCGCATCAGAAGAGCTTCAGTTGCGCCTTTATTTCTGCAAACCGAAATAGGTAGTCTATTTTTGCTCCTCCCCAAAAGTGCCAATCAAGCTAAGCCAATCGTCAATGTCCACTCGCCGTAGAGTCCCAACCTACCGAAGACAACGTACACGCACTTAAACACGATGGCCCCACGCATTGTTCATCCAACGCAACATCAAAGTAAAATTGGGTTACGCCCCTCCCCCCCCCCCCCCGACTCTCTCCCCTGGATCGTTGACCTACAGCGCCGCCGTCCTTGTCTGACCCGGGTTGGTGGTTGTGCGCGGCAGGCGCTGTCGATCGAGCGGTGCCTCCAGTTCATGTCTGACCCGGACTGGTGGTTGTGCGCGGCAGACGCTGCCGATCGAGCGGTGCCTCCAGTTCATGTCTGAACCGGGCGGTGGTTGTGCGCGGCAGGCGCTGCCGATCAAGCGGTGCCTCCAGTTCATGTCTGACCCGGGCTGGTGGCTGTGCGCGGCAGGCGCTGCCGATCGAGCGGTGCCTCCTGTTCATGTGTGACCCGGGCGGTGGTTGTGCGCGGTAGGCGCTGTCGATCGAGCGGTGCCTCCAGTTCATGTCTGACCCGGACTGGTGGTTGTGCGCGGCAGGCGCTGCCGATCGAGCGGTGTCTCCAGTCCATGTCTGACCCGGACTGGTGGTTGTGCGCGGCAAGCACTGCCGATCGAGCGGTGTCTCTAGTTCATGTCTGACCCGGGCTGGTGGTTGTGCGCGGCAAGCACTGCCGATCGAGTGGTGTCTCCAGTTCATGTCTGACCCGGGCTGGTGGTTGTGCGCGGCAGGCGCTGCCGATCGAGCGGTGCCCCCAGTTCCGGGACCAGCCGCCAGGCAGCACCGCCACCTACAACGGCAAGTGCTACACCTTCTACAACCAGCAGCCGCAGAGCTTCGCCGAGGCGCAGGAGTTTTGTCAGGGTCGCGGCGGCACGCTGATCGACGAGACGAACCCGGCGCTGCAGGGCTTTCTCAGCTGGGAGCTCTGGAGGAGACACAGGTGAGGCGGAGCTGGGAGACGCTCATGGAGTTCACTCATTATTATCTATGGAAGATTTTGAGGAGATGTGCGCAGGGATCTGTGAAGAGGGCAAACGTGAAGAAGACGAGATAGATCTAGAAACTTTGTGAAAGGTTCAGATGATGAAAAACTGGAAGACACACTGGTGTGACAGAGATAAGGGAGAAATAGATGAAGCAGAGCTGCATGAAAATGATCTGGCAGAGCTCGAGGGTCTGAGAGGTCTCCAGAAAGTACGGACGTAGCAACTCTGAAAGAGGGGATGAGGCAGAGCTGGAGGGAGCTCTTCCGTATCCGGACACTTTATGCGAGCGTTGAGTGTCGTACATGTTGTTGTATTGTCCATGTTTGAATGACAGAGTAAGCAGTCTCTGTGTGTGTGCAACATGTGCCGTGCCCTTTGGTTTTCGAGCACATTGTGATTACTTCATCGCGCGTCTCCATTGATTGCCTACAATGCGTCAACGAGCTGAAAAGTCCAGCTCACATGTAGCCGTCTCCGTCAGCACGCGGCCAAGACTGCTGGCCTGATCTGACCCGCGACCTGACGCACTTGATCTCGCCGCCAGGGAGGACCCGAACGGCCAGTACTGGATGGGAGCCGTGCGCGACCCGCAGAACCCCGGCAACTGGAAGTGGATCAACGGTCAGGACCTGGGCGTCAGCTTTTGGAGCCTGCCCGGCGGCCAGGAAAACTGCGCTCGCTTCGACGGCACCAAGGACTGGCTCTGGTCTGACACCAACTGCAACCTCCGACTGAACTTCATCTGCCAGCACCGTGAGCAGCCGGAGTGTGTTAACCTTGAATGTCTGGCCGACCGTTGCAGCGGTGGCGGCGTTAAACAGCGCCATCGCGATGCATCTGGAGAACTGTGGTAGGAGATCGGCCGTGCAGAAGCCGTGGCGATGGATTCGGGTAGGCCATCATCGATTATTGATTTTATGTTCTTGCAATATACTACGATTTTACCATTGATTACCAATGCTCATCAATGATCATGTACCATCCAGATTGCCACAAAAAGTCATACGATCTGCGTGCACAACGTACAGCAAATTAGACATTTGTCCACCCGTATCTGACGGGTCTCATGGCCACCCACACAGTGCCGCACGAAGGCCGACCCTGTCATGACCTCCATCGATCAGTGCGTGTAGCATCGATCAGTGCGATCAGTGCGTGTGCGTGCGATCAGTGCGTGGCAGACGCCTCCGGCTTCACGGCGGGCCAGCCCAGTCAGTGTCAGTTTTGTAGTTCCTTACATCGACAGCATAGGCCGCGCTGAAAGCTTCATCTGGTCTGAAGGGCTTCTAGCCCAACAGTTCCACCTCTGATCGCGCATGCGCTGACCGTGACCGCCGACGTCACGCGTGACCAGCTGACCGGGCCGCAGAGCCGCTGACCTGCGGTAAGCCGGAGCAGCCGCCCAACTCGACCCTCATCGGCGCCCGACTTTAACGTGGGCAGCCGAATCGCCTACCGCTGCGAGGAGGGGCCACCTGCTCTCGGGCCCGAGGAGCGCGAAGTGCCTGTCCACCGGCTTCTACAGCGCATACCCGCCCACCTGTAAAGTGAGCAGTCATGGGTCGGTCGGGTCTGCCAGCAATGCGTGTCGGTTTGTGCCGTATTTGGCGTTGTCTCGGAAGAAACGAGGCTCAGCTTAACAACGCAGCTCTGTGGACGGCCATAGGAACGTGCCAATAAGTCGGAGGGCTGAATTAAGATTTGAAATCGATTCTTCCCATGTACCATGACGTAAATGGTGGCAAACGTTGACAGGAAGTGGGAGAGCCGTGTCCGTTCCGTACTTGCTACGCCAAACTCCCCGGAGTGCAAAGCAGTTATGATGCATCGAAGCGTAAATCACCCTGTATGTGGTATGTGATGTTGATTCAGCTTCTGAGAAAAAAAACGCTTGTTGCACTATACGCTCTATATGCATTTAGATACTGAGCATAACTAGTCAAAAAGTGCAAACAAGTACAGACCAAAGGACTGACAATTACGAGGAAAACTTGCGCCGTGGGTGTGGGGAACGTACCATCACCTGATGACCTGAGCTGCTCCGACCTGCCGGCTCCCTCGAGCGCGAGCTTGCTCACCGACCACTCTCTCGACGTTCCCCAGACCTGCAATGCGGCATGCCGGCAGCATCAAGCACGGCCGTTACAAGCCTGGTGAACGACACGCGGGGCTACATGTCCATGGTGGTGTACGAGTGCGATGAGGACTTCGTTATGGTCGGCCGCAACGAACTCATCTTGCGACGTCGACGAACGCTGGGGTGGCCCTCCCCCGCGCTGCGAACGTGAGTTGTCCTACCCGTGCTGCGAGCGTGAGTTGTCCTCCCCCGCGCTGCGAGCGTGAGTTATCCTACCCCCTCTGCGAGCGTGAGTTGTCCTACCCCGCGCTGCGAACGTGAGTAGTCCTCCCCAGGGCCGCAAACGTGAGTTGTCCTTCCCCGCGCTGCGCGCGTGAGTTGTCCTCTCCCACGCTGCGAACGTGAGTTGTCCTCCCCCACGCTGCGGGCGTGAGCTGTCCTGCCCGCGCTGTGAACGTGAGTTGTCCTCTCCCACGCTGCGAACGTGAGTTGTCCTCCCCCGCGCTGCGAGCGTGAGCTGTCCTCCCCGCGCTGTGAACGTGAGTTGTCCTCCCTGCGCTGCGAGCGTGAGTTGTCCTCCCCCGCGCTGCGAACGGGAGTTGTTCTTTCCCACCGCGAACGTGAGTTGTCCTCTCCCACCGCGAATGCATGTGGGTGGTCCTCTCCTCCTCTGCAAACACAAATGGTCCTCTCCATCTGTGAAGGTGTGTGTGTGCTCCTTTCCCGCGCTGCAAACGTAACTGGTCCTCTCCTTCTGCGAACGCACGTGCTGCTCCACCTCCTCTGGAACATAGATGGTCATCTTCCGCCGTGAGTGCGCGTGGTCTTCTCGCTCTGCGCGAACTCGGGCAGTCCTCCTCCATCGCGGGCTGTGGGTCATCTCTGAACTGCAACGTGGTCTCTCTCGCTCTGCGCGAACTCGAGGCGTCCTCCTCCGCCGCGCGGCTGTGGGTCATCTCTGAACTGCAAAACGTAGGCGGGTTCTCGCACTCGCGTCCTAGATGGTTCTCCGAGCCGCAGACGAAAGTAGCGGCTGTCGACACGCTGCTGGCGATGGTCTGGCTTCCGATCCTATTCCTTGTTGCGTGCTGCTGTGCTCCGTGAAAGTCTACGCCACCGTTGCACGAACACATCAGGGTGTTTCAGCCTTTTCCCGAACGCCGAATGCTCCCATGGCGGCTGTCTAACAAAAGGATGTGGCAGTGTGCACATAGCAAGCAATATCAGGTCAACGGGGAAGTAGGTCGATCACGCGTTCAGTGGCGCGCACACCCGGCTGTGGCAATGCAGCAGAGGCTCGCTGCGCATCAGTGCTGCGGGAGTGCCAATTCTAAAACCGCGGCACATGACGCATTCTCTCCCAACAGCCTTATGAATGGGTAGGCGAAGCAAATGTCTCGCGCCGACTATGAGAGGTCCATATCTGAGTGTCGTTCTTCGTCCACAGCCGTCTTCTGCAAGGAGCCGCCTGCGATTCTGAACGGCGGCTTCCGCGTCTCCACCAACTCGACCATCGTCGGCACCCTCGTGGAGTATTACTGCTTAGATGACCGGTTCACCCTGACCGGGCCTCGCACGCTCCGCTGCATGCGCGACGGGACTACAATCAGGAGCCTCCAGTGTGCCGAGGTACGACTACTACGGCCATCTGGCGGAACGTTGGGCCACTAATAGTTGTATGATACTGCGCAGTGCCTTTCAGCGTGGGAAATCCTTAACAAAATATCCATTGATTTGCAAGAACTGTGCAACATTTACGTCACGAGCATTAGCGTAGCTAAGAAAGAGCAGAGAGAGTGATTGACCTTCATGAAAAGAGGTAGAATAAAATGTTACATACTTGATCTACCAAAGATCGTAAATTATCGGGGGGCTCCGTTATTGTTACGGAATGGCTTACCGTGAAATGGCGTATCGCATGGGTGTGCTGTTCCACTTTACATTTAGGCCCAGTCACCTGAAGTTGTGTGGGGAATTCGGCGCCGTTTACCACCATTCTTGATATGGGAGACCTTGTGAGCATTGACAACAAGGCATTATTTTTGCTAAAATATGTTTTAAATGGCCGCACAACAAAGATTACTAAGCACTATTCGGTGTTTTCTTTTTGATTACGATGTTAGAATGGTAACTTCGTACCTCTGTTCATCAAAGGCATGGCTACGCTACTGGTCCTGACGACCGCTACGCTGGTTTTCTTGGGCACTACGACACTAGCCTAATAA
>NW_023596545.1:2053798-2217129 GCF_011947565.3 Pollicipes pollicipes
TGTTGTTGCATAATCTTTTATGCTCATCACACTGTTATGAACTTATTAATATTTAATATATTCTGTTACACTTTACCAGCCCAACGTTACAATGTTAAAAACACAAAACAGTTTTGCCAGGTATCTTTTGTGAATTCAATTTTCACTCTCGTACGGTCTTTTTGCGATGGAATGTTCGCTCCCACCCTGGTTCAAAAGCGATTCTAGCTCATTGTTGTACTTACATAGCCATTGTGAGGCGAACAATACCAATGAACCATTACTGCTCGTAGTTCCAGGATCAAATTTTGTGGGGGGTCTCGTCTCTGAGCTTTCTTGGATTCGTCAGCGCGTGGATTTGGAATTAATCCATTTGCCGAACTGACTGAACGGAACTGATTCAAGATACTGATGTTATTTTCAGAACAAGTGAATGCAGCGATGTAAAGAAACATACACTTGTTAAAGGGAATGTTCCAGGTTTGAAGTTATTGAGGTAGGTATTAGATATGGTGGGAAAGGCTTACTTGGTACTACTATTGCTAACTATTGGTAAGCTTCGTGGAATGTGGAACTATTGGCAAGCGTTCTATACTATTGGTTGAAACCCATATGGCGTTTTGAGAATATTAGGAAGTCCTTTGCACAACAAGTCCTTTGCACTTAAAACTATCCTTGTAACGTTTTGAATAACTAACACCAAGCTTTACAGGGTGTTCCTGAAGCAGACTCCAGAATAACTTCATTTCTTTTAATAAGCCGATGATAAAGGTAATTCTGTTTTCATGCAGTCTGCAGGCGTCAGGCAACAACGCTGTTACAGTTAAACATGACACTTTTAAACAGTGTTGTTTTATGAAAACGGCATAAATTCAGCTTCAGTGGCCACTTTTGTCGCACTTGAATATTCTTGAACACCCTCATTTCCGTGCATTTCCACCAACGTGTAGCGCTTGCAGCCGCCTGCTTGGGGAGGTGGAGGTGTCGGAGACATTTAGTGGTAGGTCAACATTCCCCGTGCTTAAGCTAAGCTGTACACTTTAGCTAATGTTTTACAAATGTGACGCACTGGACAGGTTGGCAGATAGCCGCGGTGTTGCTCTAAAATTGGATGGAGGTCAGCTGATATGGTTGCCCCAGTTTGCAAGACATGTAACTGGAAGGGGGATGCCAGGAAATGCACCGATCATTACCCAAGTTGGAAAGGCAGCTTCTTTGCTCGGAGCGGGGTTGGATCTAAAGGGTGGGGGGGGGGGGTAGTTCTTCCACAAATTAACTGGTGAACCGATTTACGCCCAACTACCAATACCACTACGCTTGGGAACATAGTCGCAGCTACTATTTTTTCAGAAACCCGGGGCTCGGTGATTGCGTATCGTGCCGACTTTTTCTCATTTCTTCGGGAGCCTTCGGAAGATTGGTAGAAGACAATGCAAAATCCGGCCTGAGACAGAGGTCCGGCCCCCTAGCCGTGCCCCTGCTTAGGCACAGCTAGGTACGTGGAATTTATATTATGTTATTTATGAATGATTTATTATGAATCATAATTCCACCAGAATACGTGGCATTTACGACATGTTTCATGTTTTGTATTTCAGGTATATTTTTCAGAATAAATTTTGGATGTTTAATATGGCATCAAACATGTTCAGCCAAATCGGCATAATCGTCATTTTTACTGGGAAACAAGCTAAGAGTTTCCGTGCTTTGCCAACCCCCTGCCTTATAGGCGGGTTGTCAAATCGTGTGGCTCATTTTACTTTGTCCCAATTTTTTCCGTGATTCCTGTTGGAAGTAGTTTCTTAACCATGGATTTTGAAAGCTTGCGCTTTTCATTTCTTGCTCAAGATTTCTGCGGAGCTTACGGCTCGAGGCTCAGAGACAGCGGACACAGAGCAGCTCTGGGATTCGCACCAAACTGAGAAGTACTACGACGGGGACGAACGCCTAGCGGTGAATATTTCATCGTTTTCTCAGTCAGTTCCATTTTGTTATCTCGACGCATTCACATTTGTTTCGCGTTATTAAATGTCCTGCGCAAGGGCAGTGATATAATTATATGCATGGGAGACGGTATGGGGCCATGCCTTGCCCTTGAGGCGCAACGAGTTTTTGGTGCCTCGAGAGAGCACCAAAATCACGGGTTAACCGGACACCAAAATCTTCATTTCGGAGCACTTTAACAGTTATTTTTCATGTTTACTTTTTTCAGGTGGCAACAAAAAGGCTCTCAACCTTTATTCTCAACAGACACCAGATTCCAGGGGCACAACAATTTTTCGTCTCTTACCCTGACAAAATCAGGGATCGGCCGCTTTGGAGAAGGGAACCAAAGCTTTTTTTCCTTTTTAGTTCTAAATGATGTATTTCTGGGGACCACAACCTTCATTTTCATGAGGCACTAAGTCAAAGCAGACAATTCAAATGGCCTAGTGCCCTAATTTTTTAAGGAGACTGAAGTCCAGTGGCACCGCAATTGATTTACCGTTCACCCTGAAACAGCTGGATTTGTCCGGTTGGTGGAAGAACCCAAAAACTTTCGTTTTGGTACATCATTAGCTTTATTTTCCAGAGTTACCTGATTCCAGGTAGCACCAAATCGGGCCCATGAACCTCATTTTCAAGAGGCAACCAATTCCGAGGAACTATTGGCTAAATTATTTGGCAGCCATTCGGCGAAGAAAAACGAAAACATTTATTTCCGGGTACCATAACATTTGTTCTCCAAAGGCCAAATTCAAGTGTCCATTGAAAGGGCCGCAAAGTCTTGATTTCAGGTGGCACCAAATATACGGAACACCACGATTTATTTGCCTTCCACCCTGACGAATCCTTGATCAGCCCCTCCCCATTGGCGCAGGGAACCAAACGTTTTCCTTATGGGACTTCATAATCTTGATTTGCAAGAGGTACCCAATTCCAGAGGACACCACAAAGGCCTCCATTTTCAAGTGACGGCAAATCCCAGGGCACCACAAATGGTTCGAAGTCTATATTTTTCAGGAGAAACCATAAACCAACGTTCACGGGGTCCACGACGAAGGGCCCGATCGGGGGCCAAATGGGCAAGCCGTAGGTCATGTCCAAGGTGGCCCAGCCCTGACCCTAATATGTCAGTAAGAGGGCCTGTTGCATCAATCGTCGGCCCCTGAGACAGTGAATGTCCTATACCAGCCGACTGAGACCACCGACACAGAACAGTCGACTTCATGCCGATCTGACGAGGGCCCTAGAAAGCCCTTTGACAAGCATGGGCAAGGGCATGCCTGCAAATGTCAGTTAGAAGTTATCTCGCATTGGTCAGTCCCCTAAAATGATGAAGGTCTGCCTTTGCTGATCAGGGGACCACACTGCCTAACAGGGGACCCTGTGTCGACAACGGGCCCCGTAGTCGACCAGGGGCACATTTCCTGAGTACGGACAGCTATGGGAACCCAAAAATCAAAAGGCCTCTGGCCTTGGCTCGGGACCGTTTCACAATGAAGACATACAAAGCAATGGCTATGCAAGGTTTCATTTTCACGTTGAGAAAGCTGAAGTGTCCTTTGTTGGTCGGAGGTCATGGTACCAAACGGGGGTCCCTTTTGTTGTTCAACCACGGACCGATAAGCCCGACTGGTCTTGCAGACCGATTTTTGGGCTTCCTAAGCCAGTAGTGGGTCCTCTACGTCAGTGAGGGCCGCTGCGTCGATGCAGTGCCAGGTGACCCGGTCGGAGGGCCTGTCGCGCCAGGGAGGGGACCTGCGCATTGCATGATATATCCCTCTGAGGACATCCAGATCGACCAGGAGGCGCTGTCCCCGCATCGCCAGAATGGCAGCTGCTGGGCACCCCGGGCTGGGCGGAAAGGTCATTCATGTCCCGACCAGAAAATTTGGGTCGTGTCCTTTCGAGGTTGATGCTCTGAACGAAGTTAGCAGTTCCAGTAACACGAGTAATAGATACTACCCCATTGAGTCATGAGTTTGCGGTGCTGTACGGGCAATCCGTTATGAGCATTGAGAAAGTCACATTGGTGAAATTATGTCCAGCATGCATAATTCGCATGCAAGCTCATTTCGTAAAGCGTTCAAAAGCACCACTTTCCCGTTCGCGGCTGTTTTTGCTCGCCCTGTGACCGCCGCCAAATGTTACCTGCGAGGTCGACACTGCGTATCTTATGGAGACTGCAACGCCGGTCGTCGGTGTTCTTGCTCCCTAGACCCCGAGCGAACGTGCAGAAAACTTTTCATGAAATGCTTCGCCGACGGATTCGACATCGAGGATGAGCTTTCCAAAACGAGCAAGGGCTGGAAATGCCAATGCAAATCACGACGCCCTCGATACCTTTGCAAAACGCTTGAGAGAATCCGGTAAATTTTCTTTCAGTCAAAGTAGTTTAGGATTATAAACAGTTGGAAATATGAAAATCATTTTTCAATATATTGTGGACTAAGTCCGGCGAACCATTGTGGACTGATCCGTGAAACGAATTCCCTGCTGGCTTTCCACTAGCAGGCCGTTTTTTAGCCGCGGTGCCACTCTCTTGCTGTGCCTCTGGCTGCACCTCTGGCTACGGCGTCTGTGCCCCTGACATGCCCGGAGATCGGAGATCGGAGATCGTCATGCCACATGCCTGTGACGAATTTCCGGAGATCGAGATCGGTCCAGGTCAGCACAGCCATGGGGAGGGGAATTGCCGGCTTAGACTCACATTTTGTTTTTAAAAAATAATAATGATTTAGCACCGCAGATGGTTTTTGTCAGAAAGTTAAAAATCAGTCATAGTCATCATCAATAGATAGAATTTTCCGCGCAACGGTTATTACAAATTCAGTTGAAGTGCTAACACAACGCTGCAAAACACAAGACAAAGCACCAAAAAATGACACAGGAAACGCATAACACAGGTGCCACCCAAAAAGCTCCCCATGAACACACACACGCCGTAACAAAACCAGCCCAAGTGCAGCGCAGCAACACCACGTGGTGCTGTTCCCGGTGGTCTGCAGATCTGGCGTTCCAGGATGATGCGCTCAACTGTTTGTGAATCGTGTCTCATCTGACCACTATGGGTTAATGCATAGAGTTGGTGTGCCAGCCAGGAAGGCGGGGTAGGGGTCTTCTTAGCACCATTGCATGTGGCCCCTCCCCGCCCCTGGTGGCGGTGGTGACGTATATATCACATATTGATATATGCCTCGCTCCCTGGCTATCACCTTGTCCTTCTAACACCACGTCCCATGACCCCACCTTGTCCTTCTGACGCCACCGTCCCATGACCCCCACCTGTCCTTCTGACGCCACCGTCCCATGACCCCCACGACAATCGTTAAGCCGGGAATATGACCCTTGTAACCGTTCATGTCTAAGCTGGGGCGAAACCGAAGATTATGAACATCCTGCTTTTGACTGTTTGCACATGGGTTTTTCCTTAGGTGCGGTTGGTGCGGTTAGATGGACAACTCGGTGATGTCACCTGATCTGCTCCGAGCTGTCGGGGACAACAACCGGCAGCCGGGGCTAGTGGCTTGGCCGGAAGACCGCTTTACCGTAAAGGCGAAGGAGATGACGGTGGCGGAGGCGTGGGGGATAGCGCCGCCCATTCTGCTGCAGGTGGCGCCATACACATTCTTCGTTCAACCGCTGGGCCTGGTTGGGCGCCATTCGCCACCCGTCTTCTTGCAGCACTTCATGCTGCAGGTGCGCAACTGCGTTGTTGTGCCCAGGTCGTGCTGGGCTCTGACCAGAGGGCGGGACATGAAGGAGAAGAGCACAAAGGAGCTTGCCGACCGGTGGTGATGACACGCAGGTTCAGTAAGTGCGTGCAGCGCGGAGGCGCCATTGCTAGTTGACGCGAGTCCGTGTTGCGGCTGATTTGGAACCTGGCCTCATGCGAATGTCGGTAGATATGAGTCGTACTGCTGTGGGATGTGACGTTCTGCTGTGGAATTTGTTCTATCGTTCTGATTGCGATGCATCGTTCTGTTGTTCTGCGTTATTACCACACAAGTTTGCTTGCAACGCTGATTTGGAAGTTTTGGTTTTTTGTCGCCGGCGTATGTCAATGGAAATGCGCCATTCTGCCATGGAATGCGCTGCTCTGCCGTGTGATGCATTGCTCTGCTATGAGATGCGTCATTCAGCTGTGAAGTGCGTCGTTTTGCTGTTCTGTGATCTTCTGACGCGACATCGTGTTGTGACGCGCCTCCGGGGCATGTCGATGAAAACACATTGTTTTGCTGTGCGATTGGTAAATCTGCTGAGATGCGTCGTCCTGTTATTTCTAAACAGATGTACCCTTCTGTTGGGCTGCGTTTTGATGACTTGATCATGTTTTGTTACGCTGATCTGAATGTTGTTTTTGCTTCTGTCTCTGGTGGGGTCGGTGGAGATAATGCTCACAAGCCGAAATATATTGCATGACCGCATATAGCAAGATCATCAACATGATGACTCAAAAAGGGGCGAGACCCTCGAGAATGCTGAGAGACCATCCAGGCGTCCGTTTGGTCCGTGAACGCTTTTTCCCTTTGCAAGGTTCTCGGCATCAGTGCGGGTTATCTCGGTCGAGAATGCTCGATTGCCTCTATGTTCCAACTGGCTGGTTAAATCAAGCATTCTCACATTAAATAATTTGCGTCGACGCTGTGAACCTAGCAAAAAGTAGAAAAACGACACAACCTCGACAGGCTTTGATATCTCTCGATAGGCTTGCCTGTTTTTCAGTGCAGTGTCGCACTGGTAACTGGCATGCCCGCCCGGCCCCTGCTGGCTTTCATATGTCATCCTCGGTAATACATCGAGCCAACCTCCTGCCATCACTGCGGTCAGTCAGTTGGCTGTGGGTACGGAATACCAATCGTTGACGCGAAAAACGCCGGACCTCGTTCCCACACAATCAACGGCCTCGCATTGCACGTAATGCAGCTCAGGTCAGCTGGAAAGCGCCTCAGCGCTGTATGAACAGTGCACGGCTCGGAAGACAGCTGACGCGGAGCCTCCCACGGCACACATTCAAGAGTCGGTCCGTAAAGTTGCACCGCACCGGTAAAATACTGTGCGCGCTTGCTGGGACGTTCCGAGGCAGGCTAACGGCATTGCAATCATGCAGTTTATTGCAGTGGTGTCTGAGGAGAACTCATGTATTCATCGTGCTTCTTGCCACCTATCGATCGAAGCCTTCAGCGAAGGGCTGCCAGACTTTTCATTAGGACATAACGTGCAGAAATATGGGCTCCGCACATATTTGCCTGAAGTTGGAGCGGACCGGAGTTTTTGAAGGATTACATAAAACGTAATATAAGCCTGAGGTCATGGTGACAAGCGACTGTTACGTTCATCACAAAACAATACAGGATAGCGCTCCTCGTGAAACATGTGTTTGTCAGTTTGTTTGTCAGTACAAAATAAAGTTGTTTGTTTGTCACTACAAAGTTTGTTACTACAAAATGTATACGAGTCATCCCAGCATGACCTGAAAGGTCCAATCAGAACCCGCCCTCACAAGATGCCACTTTTCGATGGACCTTATCGAAGACCTCTCCCAGTTCATGCATGGGAAAGGCTATGGTCCAATCTGTGTTATTCGCGATTATATTAACCGTGGTTTGCTGCGATTTGCGGTTTTTCATAACACGGGTTGATAGGGGTGTCGAGGTGTCCCCCCTGCCGCTTCCACAGTGAGAGAGATAGAGCTTAGTGGGAAAACCAGCGGATAGTATCAACGCAATATCGCAATTGGTGATAATTTTATGTTTCTAGATTAATAATTGAGCCGTTTATGCAGGGTCAAACAAGAAAAAAATCCAGAAATACATTTTTCAGCTTTACAGGCTCATCTGCACAAGAACATACCTCTAATGACACGAATCTTAACCTGTCATGCTCTGTGCTAAATTTGGAGTACAATGGTGCATAGTGATCTGTGTTTTGATCACATATTTATGATGCATGACTCCGTTAATGCCCCTATGCTGGCCCGCCTCGTGCGCTCCCCGGCATCAGCTGCCGCCCGTCGTCCGCGCCGGCGCTGGGTGGCTGCACAGCGGTCCACAAAACCGCCGCTGCTCCTGATCCCCAGAAGGATAGGCTCATGTTCTTGCTGTCAACCACGCACAATAGATGTCCCATAAGCTACTGATGATTTGGGCCGATTACACGGCATGCCGGAGAGGTATACTCAGAAAACATAGGGAATGGTCGCATCTACCCCTCCCTCCT
Source organism: Pollicipes pollicipes (assembly GCF_011947565.3). NCBI lineage: Eukaryota > Metazoa > Arthropoda > Thecostraca > Pollicipedomorpha > Pollicipedidae > Pollicipes > Pollicipes pollicipes. The sequence goes on from NW_023596545.1 coordinate 2,061,980, forward strand.
TATCAGGGCAGGGGATAAAAAATTTAGAATCGTTAACAACACATCAAGTCTGCCCCAAAAGTCGCAAAACTGGGAGGTTCACTGTGGGACGTATGTTGCCGAATATTATTCGAGTTTTATCTGCCCCTGTTGTATGCTGCTTACAGATCACATATTCAGTAACAGGAAAGTAGGTCAGCTGTTTCTGACATTGGCCGGCCAGACGCAACGGAACTGCAGAAACCGGCCTGGGTAGCAACGCACTACTTATTTATTCCGCAGAGTTACGTATGTCCTCCAGCCGTGTTTCCGTTCACTATCCTGTTTAAGCAAATGGCTGCCGACCCGACCAACTTAGGCCAAACGAGGCTTCTTGCGTGGACAATGATGAAATTTTCAAAACCATGCTGCCCTTTCCTGCCTGCCAATGCTTCTAGATTCATAACTTGAGCCACCAATGGCAGATCCATGCAGATTTCAGCAGCAAGAAATGCAGTCATTTATAGTTACTCCGTTTTGTTATGAGCCACTTACAAACGAGCTGTTTGATTACTGTGGTATGATCAACATTATACATGCTCCATTTTATTAACGTGGAAATGTAATTTTTTCATCTGAGAAAACACTGAAAAGCATGACTAACACGCCCTCGGGTCGGGGGTTAAACTGACCTCCTCCCGAAGGTTTCTCCAGAATCGTTCCGAACGGCGCGGCGCAGTCGTGCTAATTTTTCATAGCTGTAAACAAGTGAATAGCGGATCGTTTGATATTAAACTTTTAGGCGTATCTTGTAAGGTCGCTGACTACCTACGGCAGGCCAAAGTCAGGCTACGAATTCTGCCAAAGCCAGCTTTTAAGAAATTGTTCAATCTGAAGCAACACGGTGTGTTAGACGGGACCATACATCTCTGAGATACTTTTTAGGCCCACGCAACAATTGAACGAACAAATTTCATTGACCTAAGGTACGTCATGAAGGTCAGACCAAGTTCAAAGCCAATCTTTTTTAGTTCTCTATGGCTTGCTGTATGGGGTAGTTTCTGGTGCTCATTTCGAATTTATTGATAACAGGAACTGCATAATGCATCTTCCACACACTTTTGAAAGGTCAGAACAAGTCGCTCACCTAAAATGACCCAAATCAACATTTTTTAGGGAGCATACTGCCTGGTGTGATCTTTGTCGCTTTTTCAAATGTGAAACTCAAAGCAGTCGTGTATGATTTTGGTCACCATGACTTTCGACAGTTCAAATAAGATCACTGAGCTTGAATGATCATGTGACCTTTTACTTAGAACGGGTATCTGGGTTCTGGGGACACTTTGGGACACACCAACCTGGAGATTGACCTTGTTTGACCTTATTTGAACCCGAGGTCATAATCTAGGGATCTCAAACTTTGACCTGAGTGAGTTTAGGCACAGACCAGCACACCATGAAAATCTAGTGTCTCTAGCTCTCTTAGCTCCTGAGATATTCAGAGGGTTTAAATTGACCTTCATGCGAGCGAGGTGTATCCAACCGGCACCCGGGCGCGTGTTGAAGCCTGATCTCAGTTCTCATCAGCCCAGTGTGGTAGCAACAAGAGGATTACAGGTCGATTTGTTGCGAATTGTCACGTTTGCGTGGGCAGACCTGGGGTCGTCCGTTCAAGGGAAATTGGATGATATTGGGTTGGGACTGATGCCAGAGTAATCAGGGCTAGATTGAAAATATGAAACCAAACTGTATATTGAATGTGAAGGTGATTGACGCATCACCCTCCTCCACCTTCCCCCCCCCCCCCCCGCTTACAGCTTATAAGTCTCAAAGCTCTCCGACATAACGTAAGCTGGTATCCGACATGGAAAGCGCATATGTTATGCTGGTGTTAGGCTTTTGAGACCACTCTCGACTGCAAGACGCTGAGGCCTAAGCTGAGGGAGACGTTGTCGCGGAATCTGATCACCCTTAAGACTGGTCGGGTCATAATCATGGCTCTGTTTGTAGGACTAATATGCGTCAAAGATTATCCACATCCTGACAGTGCCCTGTCACAATAAAAGAAGCTTTGCAAATTCATCGATGCCTTCCATGTAAATGCCAAGTTTGACCGGGGCCCATATGGAGTGCAAACTTCAGTAAAGCTACTTTGGTCACCAGCATGCAAACGCCACATCAGATGGGCCTCTACCCATTACCTACAGGCACGCCTTCCAACATATTAGTCAAACCCATTGGAGTTGGCTGGCAGAGGTGCTACTCCATTAGCTGATATTTCCGAGTCCTCTGCATGACAACAGGCGATCCGTAGTCTAATCGCCTCGCTCTTCTCGCGCCGCGTAAGCGCCGCACCGGTGAACATTGGACACATTAAAAATGCGAGCTCTGGCCAGGCTTCCTGGTGCATCCTGTCATCAGGAGGTTGCGTGTAAGCGGTCAGGTCAGCTGATGACGTCATAGCGGGGCGCGCGAAGGTGCGTCCACGCGCAGCGCGCTGTTCGCATGTGAATTCTGTGCCTCCAGCCAACTAACCCCGCACAGCACCGTTAAACCCGGAGGAATGCGTCCGCGCCGTTCCGCGCAGGACATCTGTTCTGCGCGGCGGCCGTGGCCTCGCCGCTGTCTGGTCCGAGCGGTTGATGGATGGTGCTTTGTGGGACGCAACAGTTGTCCGCATCATGTGAGCTGCGTGCCTCCTGCTCACCAGTCCGCCTGGACAGCTGGTTCGGCAGCATCCGAGCCGGGATCTGGCGCTGACATCGGACAGCATCTGCTGACGTGCTCATCACGCTCAGCCAAAAAAGCAGTGAAGTCGCGAGGAAATCTCACAGAGAAAACGTCGTCTGGCTTCTGCTGTAGTCTGTTTAATGGCTCGATTTTAGCCCAAGCCCTCCTTTGCGGTAGAACGACTCTAACCTTCTTCGAGTGTTCAAAAGTGGGCAATGTTGGTCGCCCCTTTCCACGCAAGCGTTTTTAGGCAGGGACCTAATTGGGTCAAAAATCCAAAACGCTCCAAAAATCGGATGAGCAGGAGCAGGATCATGTCTAACGGTGATGGCTTATGGCTTATGGCAGAATCGGGGTGATAAAAATAACAGCAACTTTTCACTTCAGATGCATGTGGGTTTCAGATACTACCCACCTATTCGTAAGCTAAAGATGCTGTAGAATAGATAATGTAAACATAAAAAACCACAAACCATCCCACAGCGCTTTTAGAAATTGCATCGTGAGGAGATTCCTGTACCTTTGTTAGTGCGAGGATTTCTTTAGATGCGAGGATAAACGTAAGATCTTGCTTGCCATTGCCCTGGCAATTGCTGAGATATATATCTACCTTCGGGATTCTGCGACTATTGTTTCCTTATCTGACTGTCTTTGGAATAGGTTCCGGCGATTAAACAGCAATCGATTGCAGCAGTTCATACGATGCAGAACACATATTCCAATCACAACAAGCCAAGGACAAGTGAAGGTCACATATTACGTCATAATTCATATCACATCGAAATTATTGTCTCATATGCTGTGATCGGTGTATGCTCATGCTTTATGCTTATAGTGCTGCGATGTGCTAAGTACCAAACCAGGCTGAGCACAAGTGCCTGAAAGTAGCGTATGGCATTCAACTCGATGGTCAACGTGCTCCACGATTATTGAGAAAACTAACCTTAAGTTATTGCAACCCCTACACCGCAAATTGGTCAGATTGTGTATTAGGTCAACGCGTAGTGAGTAATACATATGCCAGTTCATGAAAATAAGCCAGGGTGATAGACAAGCAGCAACATTTTTAACATAGCTTGATTTATAGCAGTTTCCTTCAGGTAAGTAAAAATAATTTAGGGCTGGAGGTCAAGCAGGATCAAACAACACGCTGAGAATATTCGTGTTTTAACTGCGTTTATTCAAACTGGGGCAGCACGCTAATCTAAGATTATTAGGACTGCAATGGGCTGAGGATACAATCCCAGGTCATGCTGTCGCATCAATTTTCAGGAAGCAGCAGCATTGACCATCAGTACAGGTATGATCATTTCACACATGTCATATGGCGTGTGCAATGTGTGCGGCGTGGCGTGTGCATGCGATGTGGCGTCGCATATGCTACGCAACAATCAGTGCACACATGTAGCATTACATGTTTACCACATGTCGTAGTGTTCCACTTATTCGTCCACCTTCAGTCCCTAACCACGCCCAAGCCCCAGATCCACGCTCTGCTTACAAGCAGTCACTCAATCACTGCTTAAGAGAATTAGGTACGCCCGAAAGATTCTTTTGTTAATGAAGACATGCTTATTTTGTACCACTTCCATATGCTGTTCTTCTTTTCACCAAGCATGCATCCTTTGTACTACGACAACTCTGCGAAGTTTTGTCTTTAACACAGAAACCGCTCAAAGAGAAATGGTGCTTCTAAACATGAAAGCGCCTGTAGTGGCCACTCCCAAACAGTGGAAGCAATTACTGGTAATTGGATCAGCGCAACGCACCTCTGCCTGCTGGATGTCAGCAGCCTCGGGTTGTTCTGCAGTCCCTATGTGGTTGATCCACCTTGTTCTGCAACACCTGGCTTCGGCAGGTTTATTTGGTAGAACACGACATCAGCCCTGCGGCACATCCGACCTGATATATTCAAGGTCGATAGTCTTGTTATATGCTGTTTGGTAGTAAGCGTTTTTCAAACACCAGATTCTCTTTATTTGTGCAAGTACAAATACTTTTTTCAAATTTGCTTCTTCAAACATCATTACTGAAAATCGTTACATGTGCTTAAGGGCTTAAAGGCGTTTGTTTCTGTTCTTTAAAAAAACTGGTGTTTTCTTACACTCCACTAGCAATTCCAAACTACTTGCCTTCGCCCAGTCTTCCGCTTTTCACTTCTCGTATCCTTGCCCTCATCCACCCTCGTCCCGTTTTCATCTGCCACTGTACGCGCAGAGGAATTACTCTGCCTCCAGGCCTCACCTGCTGGCCGGGAGGCGGGCCGTCACGTGACCCGGGCGCGCCGGCCCAACGGTACCGGGTCGGAGCCACGTGACGCCGCGTACCGCTAGCCGCCGCCGCTCTCTCCGCCGGCCTCTCTGCCGACGCCGCGGCGTCGGTCCTCGCCTCGCCTCGCCTCGCCGCTGGCCTCACTCGAGCGGCGGCCGTCGCGCGGGCGTGCACGTGAGCGCAGACGGAGGGGGACCGCACAGGAGCACCGCACGACCAGTCGAGCCCGGAGGCGCACAGCGCAGACCTCGGGAGCGCGCGCAGCGCCAGCACAGAGCCATGCTGGTCCAGGCGGCGCTGGTGACCGCGCTGGGTCGGTCTAGGTGAGTTCACCGGCGCTCAGCACGCTGGCCCAGTTTTGACACGATGCCCCAGTGCGCTGACAACGACCTAGTGCCGCTGAAATGTAAACTGAAGCGTTGAACACGGCGGTAGCGAAAAACTCGTTCTTTGGAAAGACCTACAGTTCAGGGCCGCAAGAGTTGACGTTGTCGGCTGTTTGCTGCACAATCGCTGCGTCGTTAGCGAATTGCTCGGCGCTGTTCACTAGCAAAGTGGCTTCTGCGCGCACCTGTTATTGTCATAGACCAGCGGACTACATCAAACGGTAAATCCTGGCAAATCATTTAGAAGTGAACAACGTGCTTTCGGGTATGATGAACAGCTGCGAAGTAGCATCCCTGAGTACCCAGCAGCACGATTACTGCATGTTGGGCCACTGTGAGGCTACCTGGAACGATTTCAAGGTTAGTTCGGAAACTTGGCGAGTTCCCTTATTCCCTCCCTCCCAGTTCGTTGATTGCTGATTGAAACTATCAAATCCACCATATTTTTGTGAACTTGACGTCAGCTCATTTCATGCCGTTTGATGGCTGTCTGTCATGGTATTCTCTTTTTGATGGATATCTATCTGTACCGACATTCTGCCTTGTCGTTAGTGCGAGACGTTAAGTGACGTGACGCGTGTTACTGAAACTTGAACAACTGTTAGTTCCTGAAGCATGCTGTTTTAAGCGAAAAAATGTGATGCGTTTTTGACGTTAGCTATTTATTTATGTGGGTAAAAAGTGCCGACATTCATACTTATGGACCATAAGATAAAAACTAGCTTCATTTCACCTCGAAGATTTGAAACCCTTCAGAGTAAAGTCGTGCAATAGCTTCGGGCAACGACAATGAGTGACACAACAGACGAGGCATCATACCTCCTTTCTTTCGGATGTAGTCTTCTCATTATGCAATTGCTGCAGATTTTGCCTGAGCCATCGCTCGATTATGTTATTTTAATACTCACTACTTCAAAACCACTGAGGCGACCGGTTTTATACTCTACACTTTCAGTCGCCAGTGCATATCTAGCGACCCACGCCTGGGATCGATGGCGGTGAAAAGGCGCGAAGGTGGTCAGCCGGGCTGCGCGCGACACCAGAAACGGCCATGAGCGCGCGACGCGGTCGCGCGGGTCGCGCGGGGTCGCGCCCGCGTCCGGCCGGCCGGCCAGCGTGGCGTCATTAGCTGGCAGTCGTTACTTGTCCAGCCTGCCTCGGCACATGCCGACTGGCACCAGTCGGTAAACAACGCCGGGGCTCGGCCAACGCTACGCGGGCCGGAGGGCGCGAGCCGTCGAGCCTCGGCGCGGGCCGCTCCCCGGTCTCGGCGCGGGCCGGTCCCCGAGCCTCGGCGCGGGCCGATCCCCGGGCCTCGGCGCGGGCCGGTCCTCGAGCCTCGGCGCGGGCCGGTCCTCGGGTCTCGGCGCGGGCCGGTCACGGCCTCGGCACGGGCGGTCCCCGAGCCTCGGCGCGGGCCGGTCCCCGAGCCTCGGCGCGGGCCGGTCCCCGAGCCTCGGCGGGCCGGTCCCCGGCCTCGGCAGGGCCGGCCCCGACCTCGGCACGGGCCGCTCCACGAGCCTCGGCGCGGGCCGGTCCCGAGTCTGGGAGTGGGCCGGACCGGTTGGTGCGAGGCAAGCTACTTCAGCTGCTGTGACACCCGTCGGGTGCCTGTTTGGCGACGCCCGCTCGATCCAGGAGGGACCGCCGCAGGGTTGGCGCCCCTCTCCCCCGAAGCTGAGGGGCTGCCGCCCGCGGCCGTGTCAACGAACCGTTGCCTGGCCCGCGGCTGGAGTTCGTTCCTCTTGCGATTGGCCACGCCGGCAGCGCCGTCTGTTTGTGTTTGTGCGAGTGCCGAGACGCGACGAATGCGCGTCGGATTAGCTTGCCGCCTGCGAGACAATGGTGGCGCTCATTCGGCTTTAGGTGCGCGACCATCTGGGATTGAATTTGCGGACAGAACAACCGAGCCTGTCGCCACAAAAAAGGCTAGCTCTTTTTTTGGAGTAACGGTCGGCTGATTTTGTCAGAGTTGATGAGAATCGGAAGGAAATTAAGCTATCCTGCACAGGTAATTTGTTCTTTATGTTGCAGATTGTCTCTTATGGTAGTGTTTTTAAAGGGTACAAACTGTCCGAGAGTGAGGTTCTCTGTGTGTATTCCAGTCGCATGTCGTGAAACCAAACTTGGTTAGAAACGTAAGCTCGCTTCTACATTTTTCGCGGATGCAAAAACGTTGGCAGCGATGCAACTGAGAAGGGCTTAAGCAGTCAGGATCTAGGCACAGTGGTCATTCCTACCAGGTTAGAACAGGCATGACACCTCCACAGGTATACCAAAATATGGACCAATGATGCTTACTCCTGCCTTTGAACCAGTCGCCAGCCTGCGATTCAGCAAAGCGGGCTTTGTGCCATGTCTGTTTGAGCCATGCACGCCTGGTGGCGAGTGGGTGCCGGGATCGGTCGATGCCCTGGCCCCGGAGCCCGACCTTCTGTTCCGCCCGCACCACCCCACTCCCTCCAGCCCATCTGCGTGCCCGGCGTCCGACCTCAGCACTGGGCTCACTCGCCCTCGGCACACGAGCGGCCGGCCTTAATGCTTGTTGATGTCGGCATCTACGCTTGTTGATGTTGGTATCTACCCTTGTTGATGTTGGCATCTACGCTTGTTGACGCCGCACCGTCGCGGCGTGGTCACGGGGGGGGGGGGGGGTGGGGTACACGCAGCAGCTAGAGGTGGGCGCGACTCTACGCTGAATTCTTCCCACGGTGGATTGGACAGTGCATTGAACGTCCTTCAGCCTCAGTCAGGGGTTCTGTTCGCCTGCTTTTCCTGTACAATCGGCGGAAGGGATGATGGGACTGCGTCGCAAACCTTGCCAAATAGCAGTTGTGTCACTTCAGTCTACATGGGGGCTTCGTCAGAGGTTTTTACTTGTGGGGTGTTTAGCAGCTGGGGTTAGCACTGGGTTCACTCTCCCTCGGCACACGAGTGGCAGGCATTAACGCTTGTTGATGTTGGTATTTACCCTTGTTGATGTTGGTATCTACCCTTGTTGATGTTGGTATCTACCCTTGTTGATGTTGGTATCTACCCTTGTTGATGTTGGTATCTACCCTTGTTGACGTTGGTATCTACCTTTGTTGGTGTTGGCATCCACCCTTGTTGATGTTGGCATCCACCCTCGTTGATGCCATACCGGCACGGCGGTGCGGAGTACTGTTGACCTTGTGATGGTGTCAGCGGAAATGCGCTTCCTCCAACTCCACCACCGCTCTCACAGACGGTGCCTCATCGCGGTCTAAAATTGCATGCTCCGTACAAGCCTGGAGCGGCTGTGGTCGGTCGCTGAGCCCGTGCACGAAGCAATTTGCTCGCTGTAGCCGAAGGCGACGACGGACGGTCACTCCCACTCGAAACGGTCGATCGCTCCACCCCGACGCATGAGCCGTCGGCTGCTCTGGCCTGAGGAGAGGCCGTTAATCGTTCTGTGCACCTTGCAAACGCTGGCGACTCCTCCGACATGCTGGTCGCATTGTTTCGTGCAGAGGCGAATGCACTCTGAAGTTCTGGCAATTGTGAATTAAAGTAAATGTAAGCCAGGTAATCTGGACACCCCAATAGGATTTCGGTTGGGATATCTGCGTCACGCTAATCAAGGGTTCCGAACTTCGTCGTGAGGAAAACCCGAATTATCACGTCTTCAAAGCGAAATCCTACAGTCGCAACCAAACTCTTATATGTGTTTGTCGTCGAAGCCAACAAGCCGTACTCATTCTACACTCGGTCATCGCCCCGAGACTCTGTTTGTTTTGTGTAAGCCAGCCACTGGGGCTCAGCCATACACCTTGACACCATATGCCACGGCAGCTGCCTCTGCTCGTCAGCGCGGTCAGTGACCGCCATTCTTCTCCGGGAGACTCTCCGTCATCGCCTTTTCCCACATCCCGACACCGATCCGTGTCACGCCTCCTCACGGCCAGTTTCTCCGTCATATTAACGGTGTCCTCGCATCGAGCTCTCTGGCAGCCGCACTCCGTCCCGGCACGAGAGGGCCCACCCGTCCCGCAGTCGGAAGGCACGCGCACGAGACGCGAGTTCGAGTGGACGGCTGCGAGCTCCTCCGCGCGGCCACGCGCCTGACACGCCGCGCCTGCCGGCTGTCCTCGGCCGGCTTGCCGCGACCTCGGGGCGATGCGATAACGAGCTGCTGCCAAAGCCTCACCGGCGCCAGATGCGAACGTGGGAGTGCAGTCCTCCGCACCGGCGTAGCGGTGCTGGCTCCTCGGGCCGAGCGGTGGCAGCAGCTGGGGTCCATTACAGTTCCCGTAACCTCATAGCGGGCCGACGCCTCCTGGGCGAGGCCGTCCGGGACTGTCTGAGGCCCACCCCCGGCTATGAGGCCTTTGATGGATGGCACACTTCGATTGAACGGAGGAAGGGTTCGATTGCCAGCGCTTCAAAACACCGCGCTGCCAGTGACGGCGTATTCCGCGCTCGGCTCGCGACGCCGCGGTGAAGTGACAGCGTCGCCTACCGCGTCTGACGGCATCAAGTGTCCCGTTCGCACCGTCAGCGCGCAGTGCTGAGCCTGAGTACCCCGGAGTGTCCCGTGCCCCGCCTCGGGACCGCTGCCCCAGTCTGCGCGGTTCCCCGCAGCGGGCCGTAGCGAGCTTCACCGGCGCCGTGAGAGGGCCACCGCCGCCGCCGCCGCCGCCGCTGGCAAGCCAGCTCCAATGGGTCAGTGAACGAGCGCACAGCTGTCGCGTCGCCGCGCCGTTTCCGCGTTGGTGGCGCGCGGCGTCATCTGGCGCGGCGGCGGCGGCGGCGCGGCGCCCGTTCGCACCCCGGCCGCGGCGCTACACGCACGCCGGCCGAGTTTTTCGGCAGCTCTAATGACCACCGGCGGCAGGGTGTCCGCTGCCGACTGCGCCCCGTATGACCACGGACTGGTCGGGCGGCGTCACCACCGCTCGCCTGCGCCCGTATGACCACGGACTGGTCGGGCGGCGTCACCACCGCTCGCCTGCGTCCGTATGACCACGGACTGGTCGGGCGGCGTCACCACCCTCGCCTGCGCCCGTATGACCACGGACTGGTCGGGCGGCGTCACCACCCTCGCCTGCGCCCGTATGACCACGGACTGGTCGGGCGGCGTCACCACCCCTCGCCTTTGAGCCGATGCTCAGCGAAGAGTGGATTTGAAAATGCGCTTCTGCGCGCCGACGGACGTGAAGTGAATATCAGCAAGCGTGGATAAAATGACTTTTAAGAGAACATATGTCATACAATGACTGCAATATTACAACAACTTGAACGAAAGGGAATGGTCACAAGAACATGTCATTGATACGCAACTATGTCAGTAATACCGAATACCAAGTCAAATACGTAGATTTGTTTGCAGCTGCTTAAATTGAGTTAGGGCCATCACCTTCTGTCAATATTTTGGTCATCTTTTATTGAGCTATTTACATGAACGAATTTATCGAGGGACGAAATATTTTGCTTGGGCCAGCACACGAAACACACAGCATAACAGGTTTGATCAGCTAGTACCAAGCCGACCATAAGTGCACTAAAGCGGCTGTGACCAGGCCAGATGCCTGAGGGAGAGCTACTAATGAGAAGAAAAGAGAACGGTCATGCGCCGCGGCGAGAGTCATCAGCGTGGTGCGTGACAAAGCTTTTCTCTTCTCTATCTCTACGTCTCCTTCTCTCCTTCCCTCCTCCCTCCTTTCCTCCCTCCCTCTCTCCCTCTCTCTCCCTCTCTCTCTTGTTCTCTCTCTCGCTCTCTCTCTTTCTCCTCTCTTCATTTTCCTTTTCCTGTCTCTGTCTGTTTTTTCTGCAAGTTCACTTATGCTTACTATGGTTGATGTCGGAGTGATCTAAAGACAGCAAAGAAATCCACACTGCTTGCCGATAAAGGCGACAGCCAAGCACTTCAAAATCATACCTAGCTCAACATCTGTTAATGTGAAGCCATACAGGAAGAGTGATCATTGCACTCATTGTCTTATGGGACATTTGTTGTCCTTTCGTTGACTGATAACGACGATATTGGGGAGAGAAAAAGCTCAAAAAGGCTAGCTATAACAGTTTCACACGACAGGCTAATATCTCGTCTACGTTAGGCTGTTTTTTTTATTTTCATATCATTATAGTTGGTAAAAAGTTGAATGCATAAATAATAAATTATTTGAAACGGACGTAGAGGCCGATCACTTGCATTCATATCGCTCTTAAACTATGCACCCTTTCCTTGTTTTGCCTACGTAAGTGATGATGCCTTGCACTGGTGCCGGTTTGTGACATAAATATATTCTAAGTTTGCTGCGTGCCGCACACACTTTTAAGACAACATATGTTGAAAACCTACGTCATGTGGATATATCATGGTGCTAATGCAACTTTTAGAGCATTGACCAGGGACTTATTCAAAGGGTAGGGCTTATCTATGATTGATCTGAAGTACGCCTACCGCAAGGTTATTCGTATTTCTGCACTTTCAGTTGCCGCATTGTGGCAATACTGGCGCTAGGGTGCCTGCCTCTGAACACACAGCTAACAGGCTAGAGCTGGGCAAAAACCGCGTGGCCCCGCTGGTGCTGACGTCCGGTCCGGTTTTTGCTCCACTTTCACCGGCACCAGCTTGTTCACTGCACGAGAAGTGCTCGGCAGGGCCTCCTTCAAATCCGCCGAGGACGGGAGGACCACTAGTTGAATCCGATCACGCACGGCTCTTTATTTGTATCGTTGCGCACAATTTGGTGGGGGTTAGCCAAGTGGTGTTCACTTCAACGTCGAAGTCATAACCACTGCCAATGGCCGTGAACCCTCTGTCGGCGCCACCGTCGGTAATATGGCGTTAATGCGGTCAGCAAGCTGCCTCAGGTCCACACCACGGCAGTGACGGCGTGGAAAATCGTTCACAATGCACGCGCACCATGTGTGTCACTCGCTACGGACCAACGTGTCGCTGGCCACGCTCGGGTCGGATTGCGTGTTTATTGTGCACAGTGCGACCGCCTGCGGTCGCGTGAAAAACGCTCCCGTTTTGCGGAGTGCCAAAACGTAGTCACGCTCACGCTAAGCGGAGCCAACAGTTCTCCGGTGTTGTGGACGTTCGCACGGCACTTAACAACCACCCAACTCTGTGTGATAATGAGGGGAAGCTTATCCAGAAGTGTCCATCCCTTCTGCCAACGCTTTCCAGCGCAGATGGTGAGGCGTTAGTACTTGAGGCACCACCTAACCAATGTTCATATGCCGTCAAGCTCCTTTCACGCTTCAATTCATGTCCAATGAGCAACAAACTTCAGCCAACAGCCCGGTCCGCAGGCGCTGGCGATAGCCACCCAGCCGGCTGTACGCCCACTGACAGCGCCCCGTGTCGCCGTTTCAGCCTGCGGGTGCGGATTTCCGGGAGCGCCGGCGCACAGCACGGTCACGTTCTCGACGGACGCCATCGGAGTCGGCACGGTCGCCACGTACACGTGCGACCGCGGCTTCGAGCTGCTCGGACCGGCCAGGAAGGAGTGCCAAGGCAACAGCACGTGGGCGCCGGCCGGCATTCCGTTCTGCGGTGAGTGTTGAGTGCCGGGGTCGCGGGGCGGTCTGCTGGGGATGGCGATAGTGGTAGGGTGGGAGGGGAGGGGCACTGGGATTGTTCGCAAGGTATTAGAAAGCTCCCGCTCCGGGCTCGTATATAAAAAATGTTCTCGAAATGCTTCCAAACGTTAATTTTTGCTATTACTCGCCGGTGACAAGAATTCATCTGTATCAACCAAACATCCTAGAAATACAGACAGTTGTGGCTGGGTTCACGTACAAAGTGCCTACACAACCTCAGTCTTGAGGTAATGTGAGTAAAGGATAGTCATTCCCTTTGCTTCATTTTTCTCATTGCCCGACGATTGGTGGATCCAAGAATAAAGTGGCCACTTGTGGCGTTCCCGCTCAGAACTAGCTGGCATTAAAGCACAGATACAAATATGTAAAACCCATAATGCCCGAGAGATACTGTATACAAGGTAATATATACTTATATATACTTATACATACTTATTATATACAATATACTTAAGCATTGTGTTCCTCCGTTTTCCCCCTTTACCTCCAACCCTGGAACAGCCCTGGAACAAGCAGCCCACCTCACCGACCATAAGACCGTCAAACCCCTTTCACATCGCGCTTTCTCGTGCCGTGAAGGTCTGGATTTCATATCCCTTCATAGTGCTACCGTTCACAGCCTATCCGATGTGAACGGGACTGTTGCATCTATGATGAGGTGTCCCATTGATAGCTGACCGCCAAAACCGCGACAACACTGGCTTACCGCGTCGAAGGTGCTTGAGGCGTGCACGCGCGGGCACCCACTCGTGTTGTGTCTTCGTTTGTGGCACCTCTGCAAAGTAACTATGATTATCTGGTGTTCTATTCAGAATATGCACACTACTACGCATGCTAGCTTATCGCTCATCTCTTACACTGCCAAAGCCTGGTGGACTACGTGCGGCTTCGTTTGGACTGGTAAATTTAGCCGGAAACTTCTGCATGATACCGACACAATTAGAACAAACCTGGACCATCTGGCGTCGCGCTTTTGCCGTAAATCAGCCTGCATCCTTTATCAGTGTACAGACATTCCGCTGGGAGCGCTGCCCAGTTGTCTCCTCATCTCCTCATTAGCCTCCGCCGAGCATATGGCGGCGTCGTCGTCGTCGTCGGCGGCGGCGGCGGCGGCGCGGCGCTCCGCCACCGCTATCTGCGGCAGCCGAGAGGCGGCGGTCGCGCCGGCTCGCTGGCTTTCTGTGCCGGCCGCAGCCAGCCGGCGCCTAATGAGAAATTGACGTTGCCAGTTTCCGCCGTCACCGGGCCGCGCCGGCCACTGGCCACCGGCCGCCTCGAATGGACCCGTCCGGCGTAATGGACTCGCCCGCGGCGCTCGGTGACACTTGCTCGGCGGCGCGTGCCGGCCGCTGCCGCCGGTCCCAATTCACGCGCTATCCTTCAGCTGACGGAGGCGGTCCCCAGGAGTGGCGCCTTTTTACTGGAGCTCTGTCGGTTGCAAGTAATGCCAGCTGTCCGTCCGTCCACGTCCGTCAAAGCCGTCCCAGTGGCCCACGTGGTTAGAGCGTCTGCCTTCCGACCCACCCACCCGTGGCGGGGTGGGTTCGAGTCGCTTTAAGGCGCTCGCTGTTGGCCCTTGACAGGTGTGACCTGCGGCCGGTGGCGGTGGTCGCGCTGAAGGTCAGTTGACATCAGAGGGTAGGACGGACCGTGCCGAGCAGTGCGGCACGCTAAGCTTTCACCACCAAATGCTGCCGTTGACATGGAATTACGTGATCGGGTGGTAGGGGTCAGGGCTCACACAAGCACTGCTCAACGTGAGCTCTGATCCTAGAAATCCATCCATTCAAAGGGTTCGGATCGAATCTTTAAACAAAATTAAACTGCTCTGCATCGATTCCTCCCGTTTGTAACTGAGGACGGGGCAGTGCTGCGACGGAGTAGTCGCCGCTGCGGGTTAGCATCCTGTGAAAAAATATAGTCTCTGTGTGGGCTAGGCTGCTGTGAGGAAATGCAGTCTGAGATGAAGTCGGACGTGATCACCCTCTGCTCTCAAAGCATTTGAAATCGTATTATTCGCTCATGCTTTGAAGAGGCCGTATGCTTTACACGGGACGCAAGAATGTCAGATGATGCAGTGGTGCCTGTGAGTTTCTCATACATCATGTTTTATCAGGCGATATTTATTGGCTCATCATCTATCACAGAAGGCCGCATTACCTCCTAGATTAGCGTCATTCCAACACAATCCATCACTGAACAAAGCAACTGCCTAGGAAGCCCGTAGCCTCTAGTCGAGCCTCTGCCAGTCCCACCTTACCTCACCTTTAAGTTGCCCGTCGTGCCCTACTCCTGCACCCCTCTGACCAGCGGAGCCTCCCCTCGGCGCCGGCCGCCGGCCGCCCCGTCGGCCTCTCGGGTGCCGTTAGACGAGCCACGGAGCACGCGGCGCATTCCCACCCGCACGAGGCCGCAGGCTGGAGCCTTGGCCGCCGCCGCCGGCCGGGGCGGTCCGCCGTGCGGGTGAGGCTGTTGTCCCAGCCGCCCGGCCAGAGGCGAGCTGGAGGAGCCGAGGAGCAGCCGCCGGCGGTCTGAGGGCGTGGTGACGTCGGTCCATCAGGAAGGGATTCTTGAAAGGTGCAACATGCAGGGGGGACTTATGACTTCCGTGCACCTGACTATTACTGAGTTAGGGACAGCTGTGGAATCAAATAACGTCGGGTGTTTTACATGCGGCCTGTCCGAGCACATAGAATACAAATCATCACCTTCCGGGTAAACGGACGGTTGTTCAGCAGACCATGAAAGCTTTTCACCGTAAAGGCTCTTCCAGTGACGTTCTTGCCCAGCACCTCTAAAAAAGATGAAAGACATGTACTTGGTGGAGAAAACAGATTCTATAAACCATTTTGCGGTCAAAACATACTTTACAATGCTCTTTGCTTTCAAATGAATTTGGCCATAAAGGGTTGAAATACAAGCCGATCAAAGTAGGCTTGTTCCCAAATAATTTTAATCAAACGTCCCCAGCTACCATCTGGTGCATGAGACGCATTCAGTTACATCAGCAGCACCACAACTTTGCCCCAACACATGACGGCAAATTGGTTGGTCTTTGCCAGGAGCTGCCCTTTACAGGCTCCCTGTCAGTGCACTGATGGCAACTGTCGCACTGGGATACCTGAAGTCACTCTAAAAGCGAAACATTCTGTTCACGGCATTAAACAGCTTTTTATGCTGGAAATTTAATCAAAATAACTTGCTTATCGTATGCGCGGGGTGACACCGGTTCACTTTCTAGTGTAACGTGAAAGACCGGTTATCGATCTCAAATATGCATTGCATAGGGCTTTTGTGATGGCTTCAAAATGTGGATGGTGGCCTCCTCCAAACCGCTGACATATCGATTGGCATTTGATAACACGATACGGAAACGCAGCAGAATTTCGCTTCTAGAGAAACTCAGTGATTGTATTCGCCATACTTGAGAGTCATTCATTTCCCCGTTTAGCCTGAGGCACGCTTGCATCAGGTGGCTGCTTTTTGGAGGGTGGAAGAGCTCTCTAATAGACGCTGCGCTGCCAGGAACAGTGGGACAGGCATATCAGCTCCAAACGACCCTGCAGCTCGTGACTGCCTGCGGCGCGCCACTCCGCACCGTCACGCTCCACTCGAGAGCTTAGGAAAGTTACCGACGTGACGCAGTCCTCCGTCACGGTGGAGCGCCTCGCGAGAGTTCCGCAGCCAGCGCCACCTCTTGCTCTCCGGCCCCTGCGCCGGGGGCAGGCTTGCCTCCAGTCTGGGGGGCCCGGACGTCCCGGTCCGGTGCCGTCAGTCCTGTCCGGTCCGGTCCGGCCACTCCGGTCCGATTCCTCCCAGGCCGGCTCCATCGCCGCCCTTGGTCACAGATCGGTTAGTCTAGCCAGTTGCCTTGACTGTTGCTCGGTTGGCTCTGGCACTCGTGGACTGCTATTCAGTGCTGCTTGGCTGGCGCCAAAAAACAGGCCCCCGATCGGATCGATAGGCGAGGCAAAAACACATCAATAATTGGGGCCTCTGGATTCGTCTGATCGCTTTGAATCATGCCTGGCGTGGTGAAAGCCCCGAGGCGGAAGAGTGGAACGCGTTTTCAGGAAGCGTTCGTCATTCAATGAGACCGAACCAATGAGCCATGAAAATACAATCTCCAGGCGCGCAGCCAGTTAGTTAAGTCACTATCGCTGCGAATGTCACAAGCAGTAAATATATATATATTTTTTTACAAAACAGAGTACCTCTGTCGCGATTTATCGTCGTTTTGGGCGCCAAATGCATCCGTTAAATTCAGGTTCGTTGTCAGGGGTAACGCACCGGACTCTAGTGACGTCATCACTTCTTCAGTGTTTCGACATGAGTTCCGTGTCAGCGTTTCTCGGCAGCAGGAGAAATCTCTGGCGGCGCAGGTAGCCTGCAACTGTTCAGTGATTCATACACGGGCGCGGGGCCAGCGGCGACTTTTACCGGCATTTCGAGGCGCGAGCTCTTTTCGATTGTGGAAATGAGGTCACAACAGCTGCCGTCTTTATCTGCTCGACAATTGACATTAAACGGCGCCAAAATTGCTCACGATCGAGATCCAGTACACCGGATTCCCCTGTGCCACAGAGAACGTGGGGCTGGGCGTTCCCAGGACGTCACTGACACGGCCTCGCCATTGTCTCTCTGGCCAGGGCTGTCAGCGGCAATGCAACACATCACCACACTCTGATTGTAAGGCGGCTTCCCTCCATCCGTGACGGGCGCGAGTTTCGCCGCTGTGCACGCGTCCGTTGCACAGGCTTGCGCTTATGAGGCGTCCACCAGTGATGCGAGCCCATCCCCATGTCCTGACCCGCCTCCTCGCTGTGACCCGAGGTCAGCTGCGGCCGCACCGTTACCGACGGGACCATCCCTCCCGGAACACGGCGAGGTCTGGAACGCCCATCTGCCACTCCTCCTCGGCGAGTGCAGCTCGGCCACATGACGAGGAAGAGGCGCGTTTAGCGAGGGTCAAACGGGCCTCGGCCGACATATGGCGACGTTGTTGAGGAAGAAGATGGGTTTTTAACACAATCAGAATCTGATGATGGTTGTCACCGGTATTTCCACCAATGAACGGTCGCGTAGGTGGGGCCAGCCTCACCTGTCTTCCGCGGAGGTGGTCAGACAATCGGTGTCACATGCCGTTGTCCAGCAGCCGTTCTGCGCTGCGGTCAGCTGGCTGACGAGCCGCCGGGCTGTCTGACAATTGACGCTGGTGCGCCACGTGCGTCTCTCCGCCGCCGTGCGTGGCCACGGGCCGCCGGTCGTGACCAACGCTACAGGCAGCACCAGCGCGCAGCGTCGAGTCGATCCATCAGAGATCTTGACATCCGGTGTCTGTTTCGCCGCCCGCCTCCGGTCCCGGAAGACTTGGGGTCCGCTGCGTCATTCGCGCCGGTGGTTTTCTAGTTGCCCAACGGTTCCGGATGTCCTAGTGCCTTTGCCTGCCTGCCGGTAGCGACACAACATCACTTTGCCAAAAGCTGCTACCATGATCCTACTAGGCCATACCGTGTGTAAGAATGACAAATTCAGATGCTTTTTGGTTGAATGACGACATGTCACGCCACCTGGAGAGACCGGCGGGGTTCTGGCCACGGCCGGGCTGTGAGACCGAGAAGCGGCTACCGGCTCCCAGCCGGTCCACCATCGCCGTGTGACGGGCTCCGGAGGCCTCGGTCGAGCGGTCGCCAGCCGACGGGCGTGCCGAACGTGGCCCAGTGTCTGTCCAGCAGAGGTCAGAAGCAGCGATCGATGTCGGATCTGGGAGCGGATGGGCCGCACCCGTCATGTTACACCCATCCACCGCCATGCATCGTATGCGTCGATACGTACCGTGACATTGGTACAGGACACTGCAACACTCATCCACCACCAAACGTGCCGGCTCACCGATACAGGATGTTGATTTCCGATATTGCTGCATGCGTCCACCAACTCACTCACGATTGCAGAAAGGAATCCCTCGTTGAATCGCCCCCGCCGAGTACCAACCACCACCGGGTGTCAGCGGCTTCCCCTCCCCCTTCCCCTCCTACGCCTGCACGCTGTCCTGCGCGCTGAGCCGGCGAGGACGCGCGCCGACCCCGGCAGCGGCGGGTCGGCAGCCGCCGTAACTGGGTCACCGCACCCGGCCCGCACGACCGCGACGCCCGGGCGGCCGGGGGCAGCGCGGTGGACGCTGCTGCCGCCGCCAGCGCCGGCGCCGCGCCTGCCGCCGGCCGGCCGGGCTCGGTCGGCGGCCGAGGCCGGCGTGACGCGGCTAACACAATGTCAGCGATGACGGGTGGTCCAGCATCGGTCGGGTAGTCCGGATCTGTTGAGGCCGTGGATGACGGGTGGTCCAGCATCGCTCGGGTAGTCCGGATCTGTTGAGGCCGTGGATGACGGGTGGTCCAGCATCGGTCGGGGTGGTCCGGATCCGGCTGACGTGGGCGCGCCAGACGGGGGGAAAGAGTCTGGTATACCGATCACCCTCACAGAAAGACGTGACCATGCACGTTTTAGCGAATGTAGATCAGGAGTCACGTGGTCTTTCAATCTTGCAACAGGTCACTCCTGTGTGGAACAGCGTCTTAAGCGAGGTGGAGTTTCCGGATTCACTGGAATCTCGCTGTGAAAGTGGCGCAGCTGTCAGTGCGGGGTCAAAGCCCTGCAAATCGCCGAGACGCCCTGACGGTGGCCGCTGTGCGCAGCTGCAGTGTCTGGCACCGCGCCAGGGCAGAGTGTGACGTCATCTGACAGGCGTGACGGCTGACCCCGACCCTTCAGCGCGGCGGACGTTATCCCCTTGGGCGGTGGCGGGCGACTCGGTGCGTCCGCCTGCCCCGATGATCCGGTAGTGAGGTTTCTGGCCCTTTCACGTCGCGGATCGTTAGTGTAGAGGCAAGACTAGTCAAACCCATTCGACACCCTCCAGTGCCAAACTGATGACTTGGAAGAATTACACGCTATATGCGAAACCCGGTTTAAAGCGGTTCGCTAAATAAGGCCCCCGATCTGGTGTCCGTAGTGTCCTCAAGTGATGTCAATAATTAAGCTCCATTTCTGCACCTGCATTTGAGCATGACCTGGCCACTCCTGACCTGCCCGGCTGCCTGCGTGACGGGCCGCTCCGCGTACCGCTAGCCGAGGAGAGCTGGTGGGCGACCTCGACTGATCAGGGCGAGGATCCGGCCGACGCCCGGCGGCGCGGCGGTCTCCTGTGCTCCGTTCCGGTCCAGCGGGCCCAACTCCGGGTCGGCCGCGTGTGTGCCGGGCAGATGGAGCGCCGCCGGTCCGGCCACGCCGCCGCGCCTCGAGCGTCACGGTGTCGCGCGTCACGGTGTCAAGGTGTTACGCGTCACGGTGTCACGCCTCACGGTGTCACTGTGCCGCCGGCGCCTCGCGGGCCGGCGGGCCCGAGTCTGCTCGCGAGATTTGACACAAAGTCGCTGCAGGCGGCGGCCAACGGGACTGATATCCAACGGTCCTCCCGTGTGTGTTCTCTCGCGGCAGGAAGCGCATGATGACTCTGGGATGATCGTGGCGTGAGCACAGAAAGATCACCGTTAGAAGGGAAGGCTTGCTGTCGGCTCGGGCGGAAAATTAGCGCGTTGTGCTCCATCAAGCGGAAGGTTTCATGTCCGGGTGTTTATGGTAATGGCGGCAATATCAACAATGCCCAGTGATGGTGGCCGACGATGACAGCCACACAACAGAGCACTAAGCTTGGAGGAGAGCCAAGTGAAAGGAAGCTAGCGCTGATGCGTATGCATCACAACGGTCATGTGTTGAACCGCACTTGAGGAGTGTGGCGTGATGAGATACCGCCCATTTACCACCGTTAGGAAAACATTCCACAATCCCGAATTGTGAAAACAGCCGGAAAAAGATAGACTTGGTCACGGTGACCGGCACAGCTATCAAGCATCCACCAATCGACCACCTGAATACAAATCGCTTCAGGTGATCTTCACCGTCCAATGCAAGAAGCAAGCGCTCGCTCCTCATGAGGTCTTGGCAGAGCGGCACGCCACCGCCCATCCTCAGTCGCAGCTGACATACCGAGCGCGCGCGCCCCCGTGACGCCTCGGAGCGTCGGTCCGTACGCGGCACACACCGTCACGTGCATGCCGCGCCCGAAGAAGCAGCAGGGTCGCCGGCCGCGGTCAGCTGCCGCTGGCCTATTTAGCACACCCGGCGGCCGGCCACAACCCGCGCTTGGCTTACCCAAACCCGCGCTGGGTAAAACCAAACTCGCGCTGGGCTCACTCAAACCCCGGCACGCGCGCGACGCAGCCTGGCCAGTCGCACAGAAGGCTAGGGCGCCGACGGCTGAAAGAATCTGCTGTCCTCGGCGCACAGATGTGTGTTAGAGGAAAACGTGGAGAGAGGAAAGGCCTAACGTACATAACTCTTCGGACGATGTACAACCAACATCACAAATGGGCGGATATATGTATATATATTTTTTTAATCGTCTCACCTGGCCTGCAATGGATGGTCCGGCCGTCGCCAGCGGCAGCGTGACGGTGTCACCGCTGACGGCGGCTGACGGTTCGGCCGTGGCGGCGGAGCGGGCCGTATCGGGTCGGCCACTCGGTCAGGGGGCCACAAGTCAGCCGCCCGCGGCCGGCCGCTCACCATGGTAATGCAGCGGGCCGCGGCGCCGGTACTGTTAGCCGGCGTTCACGGCTCAGTGGGCGCCCGGCGTGCCGCCGACGGCCGCCAGATGGCTCGGGTCGGGCTTCTGCCAGCGCGCCCCGGGCCTCTGACGACCGGTCAGCCGCCACCGCGACCGGCCCCGCGGCCGCGGCGGCAGGTCCGGTCCGAGAGAGGAGAGCAGAGCAGAGAGAGCAGAGAGGCGATGGGTCGGGTGATGGGGAGACTGGCACGGTCGAACCGGAAGGGGCACGACGCTCCAGTGGAGAAACTCGTTTGCTTCCGGGTCGATGTTTGAAGTGTGGGTGTTGAATAGTTATGCCTACTTTCGAAGCTCTTTCTCTAAATGTTCCGAAAATCTGTCCGTTATTTACTCGTTAGTGTGCATCACAGACTACAACATCGTTACCTTGTACTGTTTTCGCGCCATGTACTCCGCAAGATCAATAACAAATTTAGAGATGATTTGGATGGGCCCTACGACCCACTGACGATGAGCCAAGCACCACACGTCATCCCATGCGTCCAGCATGGCATGTTCCCGGACTGCCGAAAACTTTTTGCTTCGTTTCCATCCTGCACTTCCCCGCTCCAAGCCCTCACATCACAGTTCAAGCGTCCGGCCCTCTCCTGGCGCCCGTGTGCCGCCGGCCGTTGCTATCGTACGCGTCGTGACCGAATGATGTACGCGAGAAGACCGAAACGGGGGCATACTACGTGATCCGAGCGGGAGCATACGACCTCACCGCGGCGGGCGCATGCCACGTCACCGCAGCGGGGCATACCAGGTCACCACAGCGGGCATACCAGGTCACCACAGAGGGGCATGCCACGCCACCGCAGCGGGACCATACCACGTCACCACAGCGGGAGTGTACCACGTCACCGCAGCGGGAGTGTACCACGTGACCGAAGCGGGGCAGCTGCTGCTGAAGTGTTCGGCACCGTTCAGTTCTCGAGAATAAGTCCGGTTAGCCATCAGTTTACAGTTAGACATCAGATTCCCAGGATGGAATGAATTGCAATGCCGATCTGCATTCACATTTCCATTTAACGGAGAGCCGCAGCATGCTGAGTGTTTTAACAGTCAGTGGCGTCATATACTTAGTCTTTTATTCATATGCTCACGTTTCTGGCCTCCCGCAAAATTCTGATACTTCTACATCGATGTAGCTACACTGATTGCTTCTGATAATGGAGATTTACTTACACCAGCAATAGCAGTTGGCTCTCTAGCCCACGTGCCTTAAACCATACGCACCTGTACGTTTTAAATAAGGCAGCACTCGTGTTGGGCTGCATTTCTCTGACACCGTTTGTGCCACTGAAGGATACCCCGGAGAAACAACAATAGCATGTTCTGCTATAGATGAAGTCACATATGGTGTCCGTGAAACAGATAATGGCCCGTTTTCCAAACGTTTACACTAAACCCACTGCAAGTAACAATACATGGACTGTTTCTGCCAAGGGAAAGCCAGGGCAGCTACATCTGCACTGGTGTATGGTCGCAGTTTCCAGGACAGCTGGCCGCTGACACTGTTTTCCTCTTTGTTGGTCCTTCACAAGCTTGGCGGCTGGCTTCTTCAACTTTGAATGCGGGCGGGCAAAAATGGCGCAAGACTACAGATCTGTTGTGGCATGCCTTAATCATATCTTAGTCCTTCCTGTCATTTAGTCCTTCAACTGATGGGTCAAAAACGGCGCTGCGGTGTTGTCCGCGCTCATTACACTTGCTCGATATATCCATGGGTCTGTTTTAATCACACCACGGTGGGTCATGTTTAGATACAAGTGACCTACCAGCTCCGGCTAGCTGAGATCTGCGCGATGAGATCCGACCACCCGGAGAGCCGAGTTACGAGCCGTTGGGAGTGGGCCGACTGGCTCGTGCGCCCCGTGACGACCTCCTCACAGCGATCACCACATCCCGTCCAGCGGCTGCTGACACCGACCTCGCGACACCCGACCGTCCTCCGCCGGAGAGCCGGAGTCCTCCCGCCGCGCTCAGGTCCAGCCCGGTCTGATCCGGTCTGGTCCGGTCCGGACCTCTCCAGAGCCGGCGCCGGCCGGCCGTCAGTGACACGCTCCGCGTCCCTGTCGACCGCGTGGGAACGCTGACGGCCGGCCGGCCGGCCGCCACAATCTGGCAGACGCTACCCGGCCGGTGCCATATGGCGACCGGGCGGGACGCGGCGCGCGCGCCATTTGCGGCGCAGGCTGCGGCGTTTGTGGCGCAGGCCGTGCGGGCATCCATCACGGCGGCGGCTGGGCGGCTGCCGCCGGTGTTGGCCGCGCCGGCGGCAGGTGTTGCAGTGGCGCGGACCCGGGCTGTCTCGGATATGGGTCACGCGCCGCCCGAGCCGGGCATAATTGGCGCTTTTCCGGCCGTGGGCGGCGGAACACTCTGTGTACAAACAGGTCGGAGAAGAGAGCCGGCGGTGTGTATCCGGCTTCTTGTGAGAGCGGTCGTGCCGATTGCGCCGAGCAACGCTCGCTCCAGGTCGCCTTTGTTTCGGCTCGACGTAACAGGCGGGATGCTGGCGGGCATGTTGAGTGGCAGCGGGGTGGGAACAGCTGCGGCAGTTTTCTGACCGGCCCCAAGGCACCCAAAAACTGGCTGACTCTGTTTCTCCACAGCGCGTGCCTTGAGGTCACCGGTGCGGAATGCCATTTTGCTCGTTCCTTGCTTTGATTTGCGTGGATGTTCCTATGTCATGTATGTAGAAGCCCTTAAGTTACGAAGCGACGCCTACTTCATGTTCCTTGATGACGCCAGACGCTCGGACGCCCAACGGCGTCACGCTGCCCGCATTCCAGACGCGACTGCAGAAGCTTCTCTCCCCACGTTCGATGTCACGTTTGTATCGGATTTGGCCCATGTTTGTCCGGCGGGTCACGATAACGTGCCATATCGCCGAGCTCCCGGAACCTCCTCGCGGCCAGTGCGACGAAGAAATGCCCGAACGTTGTGGGCACTTCCGTATCGCTGGCCCGCGGTATCAGAGACACGTCCTGCAAAACCTTGTGGACTCTGCTATCGCTGATAGCGCGGCCTCGGCAGCTATGCTGACGGCGTCAGCACTCGTAGCTTGCTGGCCATGCTGCAGTAAAAGCTCCTGCGGAAGTGGCCACTCCTCCTTCGGTCACGCCCCCCCCCCCCCCCCCGCTACTGTGGAGGTTGTCCGGCACGTGCCTGGCTATGATCCTCTGTGTCCCCTCCCTGAGCTATACGGCGATGGAGATGTGCGCGCCCCCACCTATCCTTGAAATCGTCCCCATTTGGACACTTATGAACCTTACACTGCTGACTGCTACCAGTGACGAACGTTCTCCCCATCTACCGCAACTACCGCACCTACCGCACCTACCGTACTTCCCCGTCCGCTTTGACATCGGTGATATCTATTAAACTCACAACATCCGCACACTCTGTCAACTGACTGCGTGTGCGTCGTTAGATGGTGACGTCGCAATGACGGTGACGTGAGGAATGAGGCGTTACAATGACGGTGACGTGAGGAATGAGGCGTTACAATGACGGTGACGTGAGGAATGAGGCGTTACAATGACGGTGACGTGAGGAGTGAGGCGCTACAATGACGGTGACGTGAGGAATGAGGCGTTACAATGACGGTGACGTGAGGAATGAGGCGTTACAATGACGATGACGTGAGGAAGGAGGCGTTATAGTGACGGTGACGTGAGGAAGGAGGCGTTACAGTGACGGTGACGTGAGGAATGAGGCGTTACAATGACGGTGACGTGAGGAATGAGGCGTTACAATGACAGTTGTTCTTCGACAGCCGTCCCTCCCCGATAGCCTTAGCGGCATATGATGCCGCTGCCCTGCCTCCGACACAGTAAATTACACCCAAAGCGCTTGACTCCAAAGCATGCCGCCCGAAACTGTCGATGTCATCGTCACCTGCGCTGTTCCCACAGTCATCAACGTGGCGGCCGGCAAGGCGCCCATGCAGTCGTCCACGGCGCAGGGGGGCATCCCCCAGAAGGCGGTGGACGGCAGCACGAGTGGCTTCTTCAACCCCAAGACGTGCACGCTGACCGAGCAGGAGACGTCGCCGCTGTGGTACGTCAACCTGCTGGAGCCGTACATGGTGCAGCTGGTGCGACTGGACTTCGGACGCTCGTGCTGCGGTGAGTTGATCGCGGTTGCGGTGCTGGTGCTGTTGGGTCGGAGCGGGGTTGGATTGTCTGGGCTTTTAGGAGTTCTACTGCATGCTCACGTAGCGCCAACATTGCCACAAGCTGCGAGCAGAAGATATGTTTAGGTCATTCTAAGTGCCGTGGCACATACGTTTTTGGAGGCTCATGATTGGTGGGTAGTTGCGGAGTGTCGGAGAAAGGAAGAAAGACAAAATTCCGGGCGCGGATGCTTTGCTCCAATACGGTGTGTCGGGACGGCCAGGTTGTCGTGGCTAACGAAACACTGAGGTGGAGATCTGTCGTTTTGAAGGAGGTTTTGCCGTTCCGTTTCTCGCTGACATAGGTGATGGCCTGAGGGCGTGACAAAACACGAAGGAAGCCTTAATGATAGCCGGGAACGCACGCACGAGTGATGCCGAGCAATGCTCAAGCCAAGCTGCGTTGTATCACAGGAAGCAGCCGGTGGACGGCAGAGGCGGGCCGGCCAGCAGCCGACCCGAAAACTAGGCAGCCTCAGACGACCTTGTTCGGATTTTGTTTTGGAGGATTGAAGCCGTTCATCTTCACTCTCCACTTTTAATCAAGCTGTTGTCATCACTGAAGTTCATCGAGTTTCACGTTGCATGACTGGAGGTCTTAACGAGCAATCCGTGCGTTTCTCGAACTGCTTTTATCACTGAGGCGTGTCCAATTAGCTCTTTCTGGCAAAATGTCCGGCTTCGTTAGCTGAGCCTTAGGTTTGTTGTCAGCTTAGGTGAAACACAGAACTTTCTCATTGTCGGGTTGGACCTGCTGACACTGTTTCGTCTCAAAACAACGTCTGTCTCGCTCCTATAACGGCTCTCTATTCAACGTACTTTGTGCCATTGCATGTCTTCCTTGTCTACATTATTAATAAATCGTCGCCACACATTCATATGGCTCCCGCCATTCCAAACACATCAGGGCATTAAATCCACTCCCACACACGTAGCAAGTGATCGGCATATGCGTGCATTATTTGTTTAGGGTCATATGCTGGGAGCATCGTGTAATCTTACAACAACCCTTAATGGTGACTAGGCCTAAAACTATATCTCCGATCTACGTCGAACCAAACGCGTCAGCAAGCGCATGGGCCGTCAACATCCGGACGCCGCTGGTCTGCGCCCTCTCCTGGTCGCCGCGGTGGCCTCCTCGCCACATTCCTCGCGAGTGGGTGGTGCTCGCCAGACGGCGGTCGGCGGGGCGGGTAGCACGACCCGACGCATCGGACCGGTTCTTCCCCTGCGCCGGACCGGTCTCCCGTCACACTGCCAGTCACGTGAAGACCCGTGCCGGCCTGGGGAGACTGTTCCTGACTCGGACCATCGCGCGCGCACTAGCTGTGCTAGCCGCTTTTGCGATGTTTCCAGACGTGAGGTTCCCAAGTTGATGTGGTCTGCTCGCGTACTTTGTTTACAGCGTGCAAAAAAATTAGATACGTTCGACTTGGCATATGCAGCGACCCCATTTGGAACAGCGCGAAGACTAAATGAAAGATGGGCCACGCCATCTTTCAGTGACGAAGCTCCAGAGCGTTTCCGGGGGATTAAAACTCAGTGTTTTGCAACGCTTAGGCTTGGCCACCGTGTTCATCGTCAGCCGCTTCACACTTTCTGCGCGCGCATGCCTTACACGCCACAAACCCGCCAACTCGGCAGAGCAATATCGAGGTCAACATCGCAGTGCTGTGAAGGTCTCGGGTACCGTGAAGAACCGACGGTTGGCTCTCGTGCCTGAGCGCGGGCTGTCGTCGAGGGTTAGCGGTCGGCGCCGATGACTGCAGAGAGGGCCAGCGGTTGGCTCCAACGCCTGCGGACGGGGCTGTCGTCAGGGGTCGGTGATCGGCGCCAGCGCGTGCCACCGGCGGAGTAACGGCTCCGGCCAGGTTCCGACTGAACGGCCCGTCAGCTCTCACGCACGACTCCGGTCACGGGGAGAGGCGCCGGGCGGTCGAACGCCGCAGGGTCGCCGCCTGGCGGGGACCAGTCCCGCCGGCCCGCCGATCCCATCGGTTCAGTCGGTCCCACCGACCACACTAACCCCCACCTATCCCGCCGATTCTGCCGACCCCACCGGTTTAGTCGGTCTCTCCAGTCCCACCTATCCCGCTGTTTCTGCCTATCCTACCGGTTCAGTCGGTCCCTCCGATCCCTCCGATCCCTCCGATCCCGCCGATCCCACCGATCACGCCGATCCCTCTGGCCCCGCTGACCCAGCTAAAAACAGATGACAACCCCACGGTACGGGTGCTGCACAGCAGCAGACTGTACTAACATGGACACCGCAGCTTGTCGCGTCTGGGCCCGAGCGAGCCTAGGAATGGATAGAGATTGGCCGCAACCCGCCCTCAACAAGAAAACCCGGATGTCGCGAACGCCAGTGCCGATGCTCCCAGTAAGGCATCAGCGGGTGCGCTGTTTGTGTCTGATGCATACGTTTGACCCACTTTTGTCTCCCCGCTGCAGAGGACAACATTCCGGCCACCATTGTGGTGCGGGTCGGTAACAACAGACCGGACCTGAAGATCAACCCCATCTGCAACCGTTTCACTGGTAAGCCCAGCACGGGTTATGGCGGGCGCTCTAGTCCAGCGACACTGGGCGGCTACGAGGCCGGTTCTCGGAGCACAATGTCACGTCATGTTCGGCGGAAGTGAGCCACAATAACCCGCACAGCACTAGCGACTTCGACTTCGATGCGGATGGCTACTTTCACTCACTTTGCATTTGCATAGTGACGCTTAAAACGTACGTGAAAAGTCTTTTGTGATGGTGCATGGATTATACACACATTGCGTTGGGTGATACCTTTTCCACAATAGCCACTGCCTTTCATTTAATGCTGAACGTGACCCCGTCGACCGCGTCCGTCCGTCTTCGTCAGGCTTCATGGAAGAGGGCCGTCCCCTGTTCCTGCCATGCAATCCGCCCATGCCTGGGGCGTTCATCTCGGTCCACCTCGAGGGACCGCCCGGCCAGATGCTCTCCATCTGCGAGGCCTTCGTCTACACCGATCAGGTGGGCCCTGAACTACCCGGCACCATGTTGTGTCGTGTTCGGAACACTCCGCCAGTAGAACATAGAATTCCCGTTGTTTCACTACATTCCACTTAGTATATCCGCCCCTCCCCCCCCCCCCACCATTTTATTTCTGGTATTTTTACATTTTCGCCGTACGGCACGAACACGCAAGCTGCAATGGCGGCAACACATGTAAAGGCAGAGCATACAAGATATTCACCCACATTAACTCACCCGCATCAGAGAAGCTTCAGTTGTGCCTTTATTTCTGCAAACCGAAATAAGTAAATTATTTTTGCTCCTCCCAAATGTGCCAACCAAGCCGAGCCAGTCGTCAATGTCCACTCACCATAGAGTCCAAACCTGCCGAACACAACGTACACGCACTTAAACACGATGGCCTTATGCATTGCTCAGCCGGTGCAACATCAAAGTAAAGTCGGCTTATGCCCCCCCACCCTCTCGACCCTCTACCCTGGACCGTTGATCTACAGCGCCGCCGTCCCCGTCTGACCCGGGCTGGTGGTTGTGCGCGGCAGACGCTGCCGATCGAGCGGTGCCTACGGCTCATGTCTGACCCGGGCTGGTGGTTGTGCGCGGCAGACGCTGCCGATCGAGTGGTGCCCCCAGTTCATGTCTGACCTGGGCTGGTGGTTGTGCGCGGCGGACGCTGCCGATCGAGCGGTGCCCCTCCAGTTCATGTCTGACCCGGGCTGGTGGTTGTGCGCGGCAAGCACTGCCGATCGAGCGGTGTCTCCAGTTCATGTCTGACCCGGGCTGGTGGTTGTGCGCGGCAGGCGCTGCCGATCGAGCGGTGCCCCCAGTTCCGGGACCAGCCGCCAGGCAGCACCGCCACCTACAACGGCAAGTGCTACACCTTCTACAACCAGCAGCCGCAGAGCTTCGCCGAGGCGCAGGAGTTCTGTCAGGGTCGCGGCGGCACGCTGATCGACGAGACGAACCCGGCGCTGCAAGGCTTCCTCAGCTGGGAGCTCTGGAGGAGACACAGGTGAGGTGGAGCTGGGAGAAGCTCATGGAGTTCACTCATTATTATCTGTGGAAGATTTTGAGGAGACGTGCGCAGGGATCTGTGAAGAGGGCAAACGTGAGGAAGACGAGATAGATCTAGAAGCTTTGTGAAAGGTTCAGATGATGAAAAACTGGAAGACACACTGGTGTGACAGAGGTAAGGGAGAAATAGATGAAGCAGAGCTGCATGAAAAATGATCTGGCAGAGCTCGAGAGTCTGAGAGGTCTCCAGAAAGTACGGACGTAGCAACTCTGAAAGAGGGGATGAGGCAGAGATGGAGGGAGCTCTTCCATATCCGGACACTTTATGCGAGCGTTGAGTGTCGTACATGTTGTTGTATTGTCCATGTTTGAATGACAGAGTAAGCAGTCTTTGTGTGTGTGCAACATGTGCCGTGCCCTTTGGTTTTCGAGCACATTGTGATTACTTCATCGCGCGTCTCCATTGATTGCCTACAATGCGTCAACGAGCTGAAAAGTCCAGCTCACATGTAGCCGTCTCCGTCAGCACGCGGCCAAGACTGCTGGCCTGATCTGACCCGCGACCTGACGCACTTGATCTCGCCGCCAGGGAGGACCCGAACGGCCAGTACTGGATGGGAGCCGTGCGTGACCCGCAGAACCCCGGCAACTGGAAGTGGATCAACGGCCAGGACCTGGGCGTCAGCTTCTGGAGCCTGCCCGGCGGCCAGGAGAACTGCGCTCGCTTCGACGGCACCAAGGACTGGCTCTGGTCTGACACCAACTGCAACCTCCGTCTGAACTTCATCTGCCAGCACCGTGAGCAGCCGGAGTGTGTTAACCTTGAATGTCTGGCCGACCGTGCAGCGGTGGCGGCGTTAAACAGCGCCATCGCGATGCATCTGGAGAACTGTGGTAGGAGATCGGCCGTGCGGAAACCATGGCAATGGATTCGGGTAGGCAGTCGTCGATTATTAATTTAATATTCTTGTAATATACTACGGTTTTACCATTGATGACCGATGCTCATCAATGATCATGTACCATCCAGATTGTCACCAAAAATCATGTGATGCGCGTGCACAAAGTATAGCAAATTAGATATTTGTCCACCCGTATCTTACCAGTCTTATCATCACCCACACAGTGCGGCACGAAGGCAGATCCCGTCATGTCTTCCACCGATCAGTGCGCGTAGCATCGATCAGTGCAATCAGTGCGTGTGCGTGCGATCAGTGCGTGTAGCGGCAGACGCCTCCGGCTTCACGGCGGGCCAGCCCAGTCAGTTTGCAGTTGCTTACATCGACGACACAGGCAGTACTGAGAGCTTGATCTGGTCTGAAGGGCTGCGAGCCCGACGCTCCCACCTCTGATGCGTGCATGCGCTGACCGTGACCGCCGACGTCACGCGTGACCAGCTGACACGGGCCACAGAGCCGCTGACCTGCGGCAAGCCGGAGCAGCCGCCCAACTCGACCCTCATCGCGCCCGACTTTAACGTGGGCAGCCGGATCGCCTACCGCTGCGAGGAGGGCCACCTGCTCTCGGGGCCCGAGGAGCGCGAGTGCCTGTCCACCGGCTTCTACAGCGCATACCCGCCCACCTGTAAAAGTGAGCCGTCAGGGTCGGTCGGGGCTGCCAGCAATGCGTGTCGCTTGTGCCGTATTTGGCGTTGTCTTGGAAGAAACGATGCTCAGCTTAACAACGCAGCTCTGTGGACGGCCATAGGAACGTGCCAACAAGTCGAAGGGCTGACTTGAAATTTGAAATCGATTCTTCCCATGCACCATGACGTAAATGGTGGCAAACGTTGACAGAAGTGGGAGAGCCGTGTCCGTTCCGTACTTGCTACGCCAAACTCCCCGGAGTGCAAAGCAGTTATGATGCATCGAAGCGAAAATCGCCCTGTATGTGGTATGTGATGTTGATCAGCTTCTGAGAAAAAACGCATGTTGCACTATACGCTCTATATGCATTTAGATGCTGAGCATAACTAGTCAAAAATTGCAAACAAGTACAGACCAAAGGACTGACAATTACGAGGAAAATTTGCACCGTGGAGTGTGGGGAACGTACCATCACCTGATGACCTGAGCTGCTCCGACCTGCCGACTCTCGTGCGCCGGCTCCCTAGAAAGCGAGCTTGCTCACCGACCGCTCTCTCGACGTTCCCCAGACCTGCAATGCGGCATGCCGGCGAGCATCAAGCACGGCCGTTACAGCCTGGTGAACGACACGCGGGGCTATATGTCCATGGTGGTGTACGAGTGCGATGAGGACTTCGTTATGGTCGGCCGCAACGAACTCATCTGCGACGTCGACGAACGCTGGGGTGGCCCTCCCCCGCGCTGCGAACGTGAGTTGTCCTACCCGTGCTGCGAGCGTGAGTTGTCCTCCCCCGCGCTGCGAGCGTGAGTTATCCTACCCCGCTCTGCGAGCGTGAGTTGTCCTACCCCGCGCTGCGAACGTGAGTAGTCCTCCCCAGGGCCGCAAACGTGAGTTGTCCTTCCCCGCGCTGCGCGCGTGAGTTGTCCTCTCCCACGCTGCGAACGTGAGTTGTCCTCCCCCACGCTGCGGGCGTGAGCTGTCCTGCCCGCGCTGTGAACGTGAGTTGTCCTCTCCCACGCTGCGAACGTGAGTTGTCCTCCCCCGCGCTGCGAGCGTGAGCTGTCCTCCCCGCGCTGTGAACGTGAGTTGTCCTCCCCTGCGCTGCGAGCGTGAGTTGTCCTCCCCCGCGCTGCGAACGGGAGTTGTTCTTTCCCACCGCGAACGTGAGTTGTCCTCTCCCACCGCGAATGCATGTGGGTGGTCCTCTCCTCCTCTGCAAACACAAATGGTCCTCTCCATCTGTGAAGGTGTGTGTGTGCTCCTTTCCCGCGCTGCAAACGTAACTGGTCCTCTCCTTCTGCGAACGCACGTGCTGCTCCACCTCTGTGAACATAGATGGTCATCTCCCGCCGTGAGTGCGCGTGGTCTTCTCGCTCTGCGCGAACTCGGGCAGTCCTCCTCCACCGCGGGCTGTGGGTCATCTCTGAACTGCAACGTGGTCTTCTCGCTCTGCGCGAACTCGGGCAGCCCTCCTCCGCCGCGAGCTGTGGGTCATCTCTGAACTGCAAACGTAGGCGGGTTCTCGCACTCAGCGGTCCTAGATGGTTCTCCGAGCCGCAGACGAAGTAGCGGCTGTCGACACGCTGCTGGCGATGGTTATGGCTTCCGATCCTATTCCTTGTTGCGTGCTGCTGCTCCGTGAAAGTCTACGCACCGTTGCACGAACACATCAGGGTGTTTCAGCCTTTTCCCGAACGCCGAATGCTCCCATGGCGGCTGTCTAACAAAAGGATGTGGCAGTGTGCACATAGCAAGCAATATCAGGTCAACGGGGAAGTAGGTCGATCACGCGTTCAGTGGCGCGCACACCCGGCTGTGGCAATGCAGCAGAGGCTCGCTGCGCATCAGTGCTGCGGGAGTGCCAATTCTAAAACCGCGGCACATGACGCATTCTCTCCCAACAGCCTTATGAATGGGTAGGCGAAGCAAATGTCTCGCGCCGACTATGAGAGGTCCATATCTGAGTGTCGTTCTTCGTCCACAGCCGTCTTCTGCAAGGAGCCGCCTGCGATTCTGAACGGCGGCTTCCGCGTCTCCACCAACTCGACCATCGTCGGCACCCTCGTGGAGTATTACTGCTTAGATGACCGGTTCACCCTGACCGGGCCTCGCACGCTCCGCTGCATGCGCGACGGGACTTACAATCAGGAGCCTCCAGTGTGCCGAGGTACGACTACTACGGCCATCTGGCGGAACGTTGGGCCACTAATAGTTGTATGATACTGCGCAGTGCCTTTCAGCGTGGGAAATCCTTAACAAAATATCCATTGATTTGCAAAGAACTGTGCAACATTTACGTCACGAGCATTAGCGTAGCTAAGAAAGAGCAGAGAGAGTGATTGACCTTCATGAAAAGAGGTAGAATAAAATGTTACATACTTGATCTACCAAAGATCGTAAATTATCGGGGGGCTCCGTTATTGTTACGGAATGGCTTACCGTGAAATGGCGTATCGCATGGGTGCGCTGTTCCACTTTACATTTAGGCCCAGTCACCTGAAGTTGTGTGGGGAATTCGGCGCCGTTTACCACCATTCTTGATATGGGAGACCTTGTGAGCATTGACAACAAGGCATTATTTTTGCTAAAATATGTTTTAAATGGCCGCACAACAAAGATTACTAAGCACTATTCGGTGTTTTCTTTTTGATTACGATGTTAGAATGGTAACTTCGTACCTCTGTTCATCAAAGGCATGGCTACGCTACTGGTCCTGACGACCGCTACGCTGGTTTTCTTGGGCACTACGACACTAGCCTAATAAAAACATGTTTGCGAGTGACCCAAACTTTATGTAAATTTATATTCACGTATCATGCCATCGTACTTAAAGTCAATCGCATTCATCGCAGTTATTTTAAATTATCTTACATAGGAACAGCCGTTGATGTGATCCCACAAACCGTGCCATGTGCGGCATTCATTTATCGAGCGGCATCCTCACATCCCACGCCATGCCCTGCCTCCATTTATCGAGGGTCATCCTCACATCCCACGCCATGCCCTGTCTCCACTCATCGAGGGTTACCCTCACAGCCCACGCCATGCCCCGCCTCCATTCATCGAGGGTCATCCTCACATCCCACGCCATGCCCTGCTTCCGTTTATCGAGCGGCATCCTCACAGCCCACGCCATGCCTTGCCTTCGTTTATCAAGGGTTATCCTCACAGCCCCCGCCATGCCCTGCCTCCGTTTATCGAGCGGCATCCTCACAGCCCACGCCATGCCCTGCCTCCGTTTATCGAGCGGCATCCTCACAGCCCGCGCCATGACCTGCCTCCGTTATCGAGCGGCATCCCCACAGCCCACGCCATGCCCTGCCTTTGTTTATCGAGGGTCATCCTCACAGCCTACGCCATGCCCTGCCTCCGTTTATCGGGCGGCATCCTCGCAATGTGACACCTCAACTGGTCAGGAGAAGGCATCAGACCTGACAGCCGGCCATGACAACCCTGACTTCTTCGAACTCCACAACAGCACAACATCTTCGTACTTCTGACGTCTGTCTGCATACGCCTGGAGCCTCTTGTCTTTTCTTTCCACTACTATTGAAAACAAAATCCGCGCTGCTTCTGCGTCATCGCTGTTTTTGTTGGTGTTTTCAATGTACATACGAGTACATGTAGATAGACTTTAGTTTCGTGTCGCATGTCTGTCAAAGCATACATATATCTTATACATATGTATATACACATTTATATGCGTATATATATATATATATATAAATATATATATATATATATATATATATATATATATATATATATATATATATATATATATATATATATATATATATATATATATATGTATATATATGCATTATATATGCATATATATATATATATATATATATATATATATATATATATATATATATGTATATATGTGCGTTAATGAGGGTTTATATATCTATGTATAGGTGTCGGTGTGTGTATGAATACGTTTGGGCGCAATGCGTTTGTGATTTTGGTTGTCCTGGGTCGAACTGAAATGCGCTAATTTGCCTGTTCTTGCTTCCTGCTGCTGCCGTGGTAGTTAACTAAAAGGGTCCAAGTGTGTCGGTGTGCATTCCGCGGAGCCGTAGATTTGAGCCTTTCTTGCTTTTGGCTATCGTCCTAGCAGACAACTGGACCAGCCTTGTGCACGACTCTGTCTCACGCTTCTCTCCCGTTTTGTCGACTTTCAGAGACAGAACAATCGACAAGCACCAACCCTGCCCCGACATTTGACACCCCCCTTGCCGACGACGACCCTCTCGTGATCGCGGCCTCCGAGCTGAGTGAGGAGAGACAATACACCGGCTTCTCCGCGCCCAACCGGCCGGCCGACGACCAACCGACCTACGAAGACCCCCTCTACGACGACATAGCTTACGACGAGTCGTCGCTTTCCACTCCGGAACCGACCGATCCCACAGTCCGGCCGACGTCGCCCCCGTACACCGTGCTGCCCGGAGACAGGGTGGTCGTGAAAGATGTGGAGGGGGAGAAGCGCCGCCGGGTCTTTATCTTCCGGAAGCAGTCGACCACGCTCTCGCCCGAGGAGGAGTTCACTGAGACTCCGACCTCCACCGCGCAGCCCACCGCCCCCACTGAGCCTGCCCCGACTGTGCCGGACGCGGGGCCGGGAAGACTGGTGCCCACCCGCCGCCTCACCCTCATCCGGAACCGGCTCCAGCCGCGCCCTGGCCGTCCTGGCCGCCCTAGCCGCCCTAGTCGCCCCAGTCGCCCCAGCCGGCCTGCCAGTCCGTCCAACACTGACCCACCGGCCGGCGACGCTCCGGCGGCCGAGGTCGACTCGGAGACGTCCTCCTCCCGGCCGCGGCTCGCGTTCGGTCAGGGTCCTCTGCGCCGCCGCCGGCCGCGGCCCTCAAACTTCGTCTTTCCCTCGCGCCGTCCCGCCACCGCCACCCGGCTGGGCGCTGTTTCTCGCCGACGTCCGGTTGGAGAGAACTCTGCCTCCACGGTCGTGACGACGACCTCCCCCGCCGAGGAGGAGGAGGAGGGGGAGGAGCAGGTCACTGGGCCCCGCCCCACCGACGCGGAGTCACCGTCTCCCACCCTGCCCCCGTCTACCGTGGCCGATCCGGGCACGGACGTCTGGTCAGACGCCGGGACCACCGTGCCCTTCGAGAGCGAGTATATCACCACTGAGATGGCTCCGGTCCAGAGGGAGAAGCCTCAGGTCCCCGCGCGAAGCAGGCCGGCTGTAAGGCCTACGAGAAGGCGGAAGCTCAGGCCGACCCTGGTCCAGCTGACAGGTTCCGAGTCTCTTCCGGACCCCGTGGGTGCTCCCGAGGAACTTCCTATCCAAGCTGAGCCAGAACTCAGCCACCTTGAGTCGATGCCCAGCGAACTCGGGGATGGCGCCGGTCAACCGGAGCTTGTGGTCGTACTTCAGCCGCTGCCCTCCGAGTCCAGCGACCCGGAGCCAGCGCCGGCCACCGTGCCGCCCGCGCCACCCGCGCCGCATGACGCCTCCCCCACTGCGACCTCCGTCGCCTCCCAGACGACCCCCCGCCCAAAGCCGGTCCACCACGAGGGGCGTCGGCCGCCGCCCTCACTGGCCGTGCCAGTACCGGAGCGTCCAGCGTCCGGCGGCCGACGTCCGCCCGCGCGCACGCCTTCGCGGCGGCGCCCGCCACCCGCCTCCACCCGCCCCCGCCTCCCGCCGCCCACCTCTACCCGCCCCCGCCTCTCGCCGCCCGCCCCCACCCGCCCGCGCCTGCCGCCCTCGCCGGCGCCCACCCGCCCGCACCTGCCGCCCTCGCCGGCGCCAGCCCGGCCCGCCGGCGCCCCGTCTAAGTCAACGCCGCCTGCAGCCGGAGACGCCGTGGCCGTGGCCGGCGCAGGCGTCATCAGCTTCGGCCGACCGGAGGAGAACGAGATCCCGGACACGGTGAACATCCGGCAGAACGCGCCCGGTGTGCGAGAGCCGGCCAACACGCTCGACGAACGCTCGACCGGACCCAAGCTGCACATGGGTGAGTGAAGGGCTGGCTGTGGCGGCCCGCGGTGAGAGGTGACTCACTCGAATCGTGATGGAATTGGCCGGGGGCTCTGACGCGTGGTCGGAATTCTCCTCAGGAGTGGAAGGGCACAAGTCGCACAAACTCCTGCAATTTGGACCGAGTTCCGGAGAAGTCGCTCGATCCGTGGTGTACACTTCTTGGCTCATGGGTGGCTCATCGCCACCCCTCCCCCTTCCCCCTCCCCGAGCTACGTATCTGTTGGGGCTGAAGAGGTTGGATCGTAGGGATTCGTGTGGTGCAGGGTGAGTAATGGGGGGTTTAATATCGTTGATCGTGGAGACTTAACCGATACGTGTGAGTCACGGTGTCTGGTGCTTGAGTAAATAATGGGGACTAGAACGGTGCATTGATGGCTGGTGAAGACCTGAGCGGAGCATATAGGTCGTGAGGAAAGACATACTTGTGTTCTGGAGTGATTTCCTGTATGTCATACCGCGGGGGCGGTTCTGGAAAGAGTAGGCGCGCCACATGCGCGCGTTTTGGTCCTGGCCTCTCTTTAGTGCTGCTCTCGGTGGCTGCCGGGAGCGGGCCGTCCAATGGCAGCAGACGCAGGGGAAACCCGAAGAGAGTTCAGGGCTGAAAGGCACGCGTGAAGCAGCCTGGTTCTGCGATACGAGTCGGCATACATGTTGACAGTAGCCCGCCTTCACGATATGGCAATCAGGCCATCAGCATCCGACCTGTACGATAAGGCATACGGTCTATCAATCTGAACGTTCGACAGGTGGTTACATCCGGTCATCCACCGCCCTTTCTACCAGCCCAATATGACAAGTTCGTTTGCTTTTGTCGTAATGTGATGGATGCTTTTTGTTGTCCGTCCAGCCCTGTTTTATTATTTGTACTTACGTCATACGTGCTCCTTTCGCACCTATTCCTCCCTGATGTTTGTGATTGCACGTTTACCCTCGAGGCTTTCAGAAAGCATGATATCAAATGTTTGTTTGCTTGTTTTGGAACGCAATTGATCAGTTTTGCTGTACATTCAGCCTTGTTTCATTGATTGTACTAACGTTATGCATACTAGTTTCGACGTATTCCACCTTGACGGCGGTGGTGACATGATAAACTATCCCGATATTTTTCGTCTCCGGCTTGATGCTGGCACGTTTGTCATGTTGATGGTCATCATTCGAGTGTGTGCTGTTTTGTCGTGCGGCGTGACCATACTCCTTCGGAGCTGCGGATGTGGTGGATTTTCGCCTGACCATCGCTAGCAAAACACTTCGAGTTTTCGTGAATGTACATTATCTGCATGAATATGCACCCCCAAATAGCGGCAACCACTTCATTACAATAAAGTGATTGACGCCATTTGCGTTAACCACTTTATTGCAATAAAGTGATTGACGCTATTTGTATGAACCGCTTTGCTGCAATAAAGTGGTTGGCACTATTTGAATGTCAACAGCCCTGGCGTGCCCCATGCCTGCCGATTGCTGATCGCTATTCCGTGTATTACAGGCGGCATCATTGCCTTGAGTGTGTTCGGAGGATTTGTCTTCCTCGCTGCAGTGGTCACCACCATCGTGATCCTGATCCGGAGGTGAGAAACGTCTTGTTACTCATTCCTTGTAGATTATTTTATTTTTGTCTCCTGGTGTTATATTTCTTTTCGGTAAATTGAGCTGTCAGATGTGGAAATCAACTGCACTGCGCTATAAGTTTTGCTTTGATTACGGTGCAGATCCACGCTAAGAGCTTGCTGAGGTGGCGTGCACATAAAGCCTCAGCTTGTGCCGTGTGTAGCTTGCTTCGACTGCTGCGCTTCGACGTTACATGACACATGACTGAGGACTTCCTTCCATCCCTCTCTTCTTTTCACCACCTGGTGCCTCCGGCTTATATCCGTCTGTGTTTTGCTTTTCTCGTAGCTATTCTCCCAGGCTTTTCCTCTCATTAGAATACCATTGAGCAGCAACCTTAAATTTGAAGTGGAATGAACGCTGTTCAAAGAGCCAACTGTTTTACTACACCTTCTTAACGATTAAGCTAGTTTGATGGATGAGATAGATTGCCACATGAATATTTTGCGTTAATGATTATTCAAAAGCAGTATTACTATTATAAGAGCCTTAAGCCAGGATATCATATGATTCGCCCTGTAGTACCATGGGCACATTTTTCTCGGGCATTTGGGTACTTGCTGTACGAACAAAACTGGATTCTGGTGGTATAAACGCCGTGCAGTTGTAAGAACCTGTCATATTGCTCCCTCCCTCTTTCTCTCTGGTTCTGACTTTTTCTCCATGCTGTCGCTGCCAATATGCTTCTATATTTCGGCTACGTTTTGAAGCGTACCGTATGCGCTCAAGTTATAAGCTTGCTTTGGACGCACGATCAACTGCTGCAATGAATGAATTAGATGGGAGTGATGTGAGGCCAACATTACACCTGCATATAACCCCGTACATATAAGTCTCAGCGTTTGTACCCGTGCTGAAAGCGTCACACTTGCGATTCGCGCGTTTGCCCTCTAGAGTAGAAAATATATGGCGTCGCTCTGACATTGAAACCAGCCTCTCAGCCCATAGACCCCGGTTGTCAATCCACATTCTTACAATCTGAAAACTATTACCGCTCATGAAAACTTTTTTAACGTGTCATCTTACGACGACCCCACCACATCTTCTGATCTTTGCTGGATCCATTCACCGATTCCATCGCCTAACCCGACCCTCTTAGAGGCAACGTTAGCCCTTGAAGCTGCATATCTTGGGCCATTAGTAAACTCTGCCCTCCCAGAGGCAGGGCTGGTTCATATTACCCCAAATCACCTCCCCCCATCTGGAGTCGACCCGGACCCTGAGCCTAATCCTGACCTTGTGTCGAGCCTGGCCCTGGCCGACTGCTGACCTGGAGCGTGACCTGGCTGCACCCGGGCCCGCAGTCCGGACGGGTTAGTCCGGGAGACCGAGCTGCCGCCCTCCCCGCCCGACTCGCCTGCCCAGCCGCAGCGCTGGTACACGGTGCTGGCGCTGCCCTTCTCCGACCAAACTACCGGCCGGCGACAACTCTCTGAGTTCTCGCGGCGCGCGCGGGACCCGTACCTGCGCTGAGACGAGGGTGGACGGACGGCGGTACGTGACGGACCGGCGCGCCGCGACACGGACGGAGGCGAGCTACGTCCGACGTGCGACGCATGACGGCCCCCGCTCGGCCGTGGGACGCACGCACAAGACATGACGGCACACGCGAGGACGTGGGACGCACGCACGGGACGCGCACAGAGACGAACTCACGCCTCGCCCAAGGGACGCGCGCGGAGACCGACTCACGCTTTATCCAAGGGACGCGCACGGAACAAGACTCACGCTTCACCTAAAGGACGTGCACGGAGACGCACTCATGTCTCGCACAAGGGGCGCGCACGGAAACGGACTCATGCTTTATCCAGGGAACGCGCACGGAGACGGACTCGTGCTTTATTCAGGGGACGCGCACGGAGACGTACTCATACTTTGTTCAGGGGACGCGCACGGAATAGCACTCACGCTTCACTCAAAGGACGAGCACGGGGACGGACTCACGTCTCACCCGAGGGACGCGCACGGAGAAGGATTCATGTCTCACCCAAGGGACACGAACGAAGAGGGACTCATGCCCTATCCAGGGGACGCGCACAGAGACAGACTCATGCTTCACCGGAGCAAGTGGCGCGCAAGGAGACGGACTCATATTTTATCCAAGGGACGCGCTCGGAGACGGACTCATGTCCCACCCAAGGGATGCGTACGGCGATGGACACATTCCCGATCCAAGGGACGGACTCGTGCCTCACCCAAGGGACTCGCATAGAGACGGGCCAGCCCCAGCCGGTGAGATAAGTACTGAAACCAAACGGCCATTGTGTGAGAGACACCGGCACAAGCAGGGCCCGCGCGATTCATGAAATTGTCATAAGCATGGCTTGGAGATTAATAGCCCCATACAGACACGCATTATCGCTGGTAGTCGTTGTTCAAAGCACGTGTATTCGTTGTCCGAAGCACTGCGATTCGTTGTCAATGCCGGTGCGGCTATACAGATTCGCCTGATTTCTTGTCAAAGAAAGCTTTCGGCACCTGTCTGTCAACAGCACAGTGGCATGCGCACGGCTAAAGGAATGGCAGACCGTTTTGAGGGGCACCACGCCACTGCACCGCGACTTTGTAAGCTCATGAACGGCGATGGCGACTAAAACATTGCCAACGCATGACTATTTCTGATGCATTGACAGCACGGCGAACTCAACGGTAAAGAACGGTATGCTCTCGTTCCATTCGGCGCACCAATTCAACGGCACTCACAAGTTCACAAATCACAATCGCTTCCGTATTGATAGCCAATAGTGGTTCAGAAGTGGTTGGTTGGACTTCGTGTAGGTGTTCTACAACACCCAGCACCCATATCGGTTCCCGGGCGTCCGGTCGTCGACCTCTGACCTCCTCTGCTGATGGCACCTGCAATGATCGAATGTCTCAGCACTCCTTCCGGTCCGATAAACTCATCGTCTTGAAAAGCGATGGGTTCTTTCAGGCCAACACGTGCAAGGTTCTGATGCACCATGCTGACACTTTGAGGCTCAGTTAGCCATGGTTGTCATGACACATTGCGTCGATGGTGTCCAAGCTCACCACAATGGTCCATTTCTCTCTAACATGCGTTCGCGTCCAACATCAAACGAGCACCTCGAAAAAGGGCTTTAGCGTGCTTGGTATCAGCCCCTCACATACCTACAATCATTAAAAATGCAGGGCGGAAAGACGCTGTGCAATGAAGTCGGAACAAGGGGAGAGAATGGAACTGGGAACCTAACCCACTGGAGGTCGCTGTCCCGGCAAACAGCTGTGGCGGGTTCCTGCCTTTGTTGCGGTCTCGGTGGCTCGACCACCGCACTCTGTTAAGGGATGAACGGAACACTTGGAGAGGATGACTTCCGAGTCATGGCAAAGACCCTTTAATTTCGAGACAGCCATGCTTCAGAAGAGCAATTCCAATTTGTGTCGGTGTCCGTTGCCGTGGCAGTGCCATGTAATGTTGCGACACGACCGATTCATCCCATCCCGCTTCTTTCTTACCAGTTTTCACCATTGACCGTATTGAACAGACGCATAAACAAAGATCCTGGTACGCGAACTTACTGTCTGCCACGCTATGGTCAGATGTTGGGTCGGTCCTCTACTAGCTGAGCTGCCAAGTGAATTTGTATCCCCAGAGATTTTACAGATATGAACGGGCTTCAAAACGATAGCCACTCTTCTCTCTTCTTTTCTACTGCTTTCCACCGTGCTCACCACTCGCTCCCTGCTGCCCCTGGCTACCAGGGGCACAGCTGGCACAGCTGGCACAGCTCCCTCTCGGTCATGCGTCATGACGTCCGCGCTTTAATGCATGCACTAGCACCAGCCCGACTGACACGTGACTGCGACTGGCACTAACACCACCCTAACTCTCTGGCTTCCAGGTCGAGCGAATTGTAACGCACTCTCCGGCGGCCGTCCTCACACGTGACCGCCACGTGACCTGCCGGTCTGTCACGAGACCGCTCACGTGACCTCGCATTTCGCAGGAACCGCGGCTATCATCAGCGCCGCTCGCACCCTAACGCTAACTCCAGCAGCTACTCTACTGAGTCAGAGACCCACGGTCTGAACAAGTACTACAAGCGCGCGTGGGAAAACCTCCAGTCTAGCGGACGCCAGGAGCGAAAGTCGGGAAGTGGTGGCAAGTCGCGCGGAGAGCCGACCATGCGTTCTGAGATGTACCGCGACGCCAGCGAGCTGACCGTGGCGGACGTGGCGCACATGTACCGTGGCGAGGACAAGCGACGCCACCACCACCACCACCACCGACACCACCATAAGGACGAGCACGATCGCGCGGAAAGGCACAGTCGCAAGCAGTGAGCAGCGCCACCTATACGGGCTCAGTGACGCCGTTGTGCGGAGAAAACCTGAACCATGTCTGGCAAAGTCGCAAGATTCCGCAAGACCCGATGAGGGCTGGCGGGTGGTTAAGGCGCAGAGGGCCCCACCCCGGGTGCAGAGGGCCGTGTTAACACCCACGTGGAGTCTGTGGTGGACGCGCTCGCGCCGGACAGCGTAGGTGACGCCGGGCAAGCCGAGTTTCGCGGCGCGGCGTGTGGAGGGGCCGCGGAAT
The DNA here is from genome assembly GCF_011947565.3 of Pollicipes pollicipes. Taxonomy (NCBI): domain Eukaryota; kingdom Metazoa; phylum Arthropoda; class Thecostraca; order Pollicipedomorpha; family Pollicipedidae; genus Pollicipes; species Pollicipes pollicipes. The sequence continues at coordinate 2,105,528 of NW_023596545.1, forward strand.
TCGGCAAGTCCCGCTTCGTGACGTCATCGCAGTGCCTGTGTCGGCCGTGCGTTTCCGCGTCGTATACCGCACTGTGAGGCACTTGGCCCCATCTGACCGAGGAATGAGGTGGGGCTGAACTTCTCACGATCTACTGAATTTCCGCCAAGAAAGCACATTACAAATGAAGCTTGTCCACACACATCTTTATGGTAGAACTTTGTATAGCAGGATGCGAAAATATGATCACTTATTATCAGCGCAACGCATCCTTCCCTGCGCGCATTTGTCAGAAATGTTGGAGTTGACCAGACGTTTGGTCGTTGTTGATAATGTCCGATGCCTTTAATCAGCTCGTGAGTACGCGAGGCATCATGTGGTCAGTGGCGTCGTGTTTCGCTTCGGCAATTACTGGGACGCTGGATGTTGTACATAAATGTGATATTGCCTACTGATTTGTGTAAGCTGAGTGTTCCGTTATGTTTGCGCGTGTGATTCAGCACTATTTATTGCAAATGAGATGGTAGGTGAATGTAGCGCAATTATAAACGAATTCGATGGAACTGTTGTTTTTCCGTACCGACGCACGGGTTATTCGGCAAACTCTTTCAAAACAGATGCGATCTCATGGAAGCAGTTTTCTTAATTCAAGAAGATTTAAGTGGGTAACTTATGTCATTTAACTCACTTTAACTCACTGTGCCCTGCGTTTCATGCCGTTTGACTGTGTTTTTTTTTTTTTAGTTTGATTGTAGCATTTTCTTGGCGCTCAGTGCGGCATCACGCAAACCTTGGGTTTTTCTTAAACCGTAACGCATCCTGCATGTTTAACTCTCGCGATTGTATCGATTCTCATCTTTTACAGCGCATGTGGAGAACAGCCAACAACGCATGCCGTTGATTGTTTTCATGACCATAGGACCAGCCCTGCATGCTTCGAATACACGGCTGGGCATACATAGTGAGCATAGTCATTGAGATACTCGCACCGTAAATGTTTCTGGTCCATTTCCGCTTTGGCCTAATGACATATGCCTAAAAAACAAAGAGAGTCAAATCTGCCCCAAAACTACTGGTTTCCAGACCTCCATTGCATCAGTGCTGGCTATGCCATTGGGTACAATGCCCTTTGCGGAGGCATTCAAATAGTATCTTTGTTCCATGTCACACTCTCAGCGGCCATTTTCCAACTCTCTCGACTGTCCAACGAGCCCATCGACCACGACGTCCGGTCCTCTGCGTGAGAACCGCGGTGCAGCACGCACTCGCCCTGCAGGCGGCGGCCCGTTACCGGCGAGCGACGGCCGGCCCTGGCGGCCGCGAGAGCGCCGACCGCCACCGCAGAGGGATGCCGCCCGGCCCTGCGGCGGCCGCAGCGCTCCTGGAGCCGCCCCGGAGCCGGCGTCGGCGCGGGACCGGCTGACAGCCGCCGGCGGCTCCCACCGAGACACGGGAGACGGCGGCTCCCACCGAGACACAGGAGTTTGCGACTCCCACCGAGACACAGGAGACGGCGGTTACCACCGAGACACAGGAGTTTGCGACTCCCACCGAGACACAGGAGACGGCGGTTACCAACGAGACACGGGAGATTGCGACTCCCACCGAGACACAGGAGACGGTGGCTACCAACGAGACACAGGAGAAGGCGACTCCCACTGAGAGACGGGAGATGGCGACTTCCACTGAGAGACGGGACGGATTCCGCCGGATGTGGGAGGCGGTGGGCTTCTCATTGATGTATCCCTACGTTGGACTAAACAATGCTTTAGAGATATAGCTTGGACCAATGTAACTGCTAAAATGTGTGTGCAACCAATTGCTGTTAGCTTTGAATGACTACAACTGTAAAAATGCAACGTCTTGTCGGGGAATACTGCTATGAACAGGGACTAGTCACGTTGGTCTTGGGTCAGCAATAAGGACTGCCCTCTTACATGTTCATACGACGCAAAAATGATCTTCAGTTTCCCTGCGCACATCTCGTAACAAGGCAGCTAGCATTCATGATATGAAGTAGTCAAAGCGATCAAATTATCGGCCTACTGTTCTCCTCCACAGCCTCCGTTAATGGTCAATACACAAAGTAAACATTTGCAAACAACTACTATGACGAAACAGCTATGACAAAGCTTGCACCGAAGCGTGCGTCATCACATCTGAAAGGTGACACAGAAGAGCGACATGCGCTACGCCCTGGCGTCTATTGGATCTGACGGAATCGCTGGATCTGAAGGAATCGCTGGATCTGACGGAATCACTGGATCTGGCGGAATCGCTGGATCTGGCGGAATCGCAGGCCCGCGTCTCCCTGGGCCTGCCTCGCGTCATAATTGCAATGCCACGTGAATGAGCTGCGCCTACGATGGTCCATTTGTGCCGCCATTCGGTCCAGCGACGGCCACCGCTTCCCCTGTGTGCAATAGCACCTCTCGTGTGTATCCTATCCACGCCATCTTTCAATACCAGCAGCTGAAAATACCACCCACCCGCCGCTGTGTTTGCCCCCCGCGCACCTCTCGTGCATTCAGGCGGTATGCCGAGCGACTGACTGTTTGCATGCGCGTCAGCGATGGCGCGCCGCCAGTTGATGACCCATTCAGGACGGACGCCACTGTGCTGGGTGCATCCGGCTCGATACGCCATCCCGGCCGCCCCACCGCCCCCGCCCCACCGCCACCCCCGCCGGTGGCGTGAGCGGCGTGCGCGCGGCACGTGCCTGTGCACGGCCCGTGACGGGCTAAAAAGCCCCGAGGCCAGGCGAGCTTGTCCGGAGTGGGGGTGCTTTAGTGGTGCGTTCAGGGCGCGCGCTGCAGGCGCGACTGGCCGGTACTCTGAGCCCGAAGCCAGGTGTGCGTGTCGTTTGCAATCCGGGCGTTCGCAAAACGCTTACTGTTGGAGTGAGCGATCCGTGTTTTGGGAAGGGAGCTAGGAACGCTACTTAACCTGGCACCATTTGGGCTAAGCTTCGCCAACTGCGACCCGCTAGGCGCCACTTCTTTAAAACTTCTGCTAGTCCAGGATATGACTGCCGGGTCAGGCTTTCAACGACAAATTGCTAGTCCGCGTCATGTTGCCTGCGAAAACGTTGCATTGGCTACCACCGCGTGGTTGGTGGTCAAGTACGTCACGTAAAATACCTGACATCTTTAAGGTTTATTCCGAACCGCTTGACTGGCTAGATTTCTGGGATGAGCGACCGTGCTGAGCAATGTTCAATGCGTGAGCATTGAGCCCACTCACCGATCACGAGTTATGGATCGACGGCAGAAATTTGCGGCAAGAGCTTGACACGCCATAATGCTCGGCATGGTCCGTCTTGCCCACTGACGTCACATGACCTTTGGCGCGGCGCTGCCGCCGGCTGCATGTCATTACAGTCCTGGGTAAATAGCGGGCACCTAAAGCAACTCAAACCCTCACCGCCAAGGCTTGGCGAGTCCATGGGCCGACACTTCAACCCACTAAGCTACTGGAACGAACGAATCACCTGAAAAATTCGTGCTCTCGAGCCCCAGTTAGTTTTCGAAACAGCGATTGGCTTAAAAGATTGCTACAACTGCTGACCGACTGAAAAAACGGGCAGCGTGAATTATCAGTTTGATATACCTATTAAGGTGAATTGGCATGGGCTCTGGTTTTCCCGCAGGATTGAGACAAACTATTTGTATCGGATGGAACGATTGTTCGGACTATTGTCCATGTCTGGTGCGTTAATGTGCATGTAATGATTATGCACTGCTTTGGTAGCTGTCTGTTTCATGTTCTGCTGCAAGATGGAATACAAATTGATCTCCTTTGAGAGTGACTCCACAGACAGGGTGGCATACAGAAGTTGAAAGAGAGTTGACTAACGTTATAACAAATCTAGAAAATAAATGAAAGAGAATTGACTAAGACGTCAAACATCTACATTATGTTTGAATTTCTCGACTGCGTCAAGACTAGATCGAAGCCAGGATTAAGTTGGATGTGTAACAATGCCTAACAGCACTTCTTGAAAATAAAGACCAGCGTACATGAGCGTTGAATGGAGTGATGTCCGGAGGCCGGAAAGCATATTCATAGCCTTGTAATGATCACCCACAATGACCTAAATACTAGATCATCTATAGACTTGCGCCTTGCATTGGTGAACAAAGCAGAGCAGCCTTCAGAAAGCGTGCAAAACATGTACTTTATAAAACACGGACTACCCTACACTAGGTGCTCAGCATTACACAAAGCTCATCTAAAACCACATGTTGCACTCGGGCGAGCGCCATCGGGCCTCTCGCACGTTATATGCCATGAGCACAGGCACAACGGCGGCCTTTACGTCACAATTCAGTGCATACTGAGAGTTTCCAGACCATCGTTTTGACGTCTGTCGAGCTCGTGAGGCGTCACTGAACCAGAGATCAAGTTACCACTTGGAAAGTTATTAGTATAAGCTTCTTTCTAGCCGTACCCAGGGACGTATTCAATAATTCACATTGGTCGTAGCACCACCAAAAAATTTACTGGCAGCCGGTTTTGCGTGTCGTGCTCTCGCATGTTGCGAATTATAGCATGATCTTTTGTGCTCACGCATTGCTTCATACTTTTAGTTGTCAACATTCATTTTATTCAACTCATATATAATTCATTCAGCCCAAATAATTAAACGCCATAAGTATGACAAGATTAAAACGTGCCTCCAGACTGCTGTGTGAATGCGTCGCTGGCTTAATTATTTTGACACGAGGAAACCCTCTTGTGAAGCCCTACAAAAGAGGCAAATGAGCCTTTAGATTAGCTATCCTGTAAAAGCGCCAACGACGTTATGAGCAACTTTTGACGCAACGTAGCACTGGTGTTGCTGTAATGGTTCTGAAAGTTTCGAGTCGCTGGTATAGTTCGCTCAAGAACCATGCTAGATGAGTTTTGGTAGAATTTTGCTGAGAAATGCTGCGCGTGGTGTTGGTGTGTTTAACAAGGCAATTTAGGAAATAATTGATAGGGAATGCTAAAATGTTACAGAACATTAGAGCAGAATAAAACAATTGACCATATATGTGTTCAATGTGGTGAAGTACGGCAGCCTGCAGGGACAAATTCTATTGGGGTATTTGATAAAAATCTGCTGCTGGTGTAAGGCCAGATTTGTAAGCAAATAACGTGTTCGACTAGGTACTCTAGGCCCGTTGTACTTGGCATTTAAAATTTTGAAGGATCTAAATCGGAGACGTATCCAGGCAAAGCAATGAGGAAAGAGTTTTTAGCAATCAAATGTGATTGTTTTTACTTTATCATTTTGACATACTGACAGACATGCAATTGGTAAGCATCGAGTACGGTATGAATAGATGTGTATGTCCTTCTCTGTGCCTGTAAGTGTTACCAGGGATGCATGGATTACCAAATTAAATCGATTAAATGGGTGCCAAGCAATCAAGCAGGTAATATGGTTGCTGCATTCTGCTATGAATCTCGATTGCTGTGCCTCACGACATGCCCTTCTGGTGATGTGTTACTGCATTTCCCACTTGATCAGTTTGGCCTGAACGGCTAAAGATGGAGATTTCAGCACTCGCAACTTGTGGGACGGTGTATGAGAAGAGGTTTTCCAATGTTTCCTTACTTTCTGCAGTACGCGCAACTCGGTGCTGCACATAAAGCTCAAGGAAAAAGGAAAGTCGCCACCATCGCAGTTCATTGCATAGAGTGCGGAGAGTGCAGGTGTTTAAGCGTTGGCTAAAAGGCAAAGAACGATCAAGGTCCCCCCTTATCCGCCCTAAAGATTGTAAACGTGAAGCTGGATGCACGCACAAAATCCGAACGTTACAGCTTGTGTTTTGCGATCATCTGGGCCTCAAGTTGTTTGCATGCTGCCTCACAGAAAGGGATTTGCAGTGATTGAATGTTAAAAGGTGCTTAAAAGATTACAAATTCGTCAAAGCGGTTAGGTAATGGAGGCCATCATGCTAAGCGCACTAACATATATATATATATATATATATATATATATATATATATATATATATATATATATATATGTGTGTGTGTGTGTGTGTGTGTGTGTGTGTGTCTGTGTGTGTGTGTGTGTGTGTATGGGTGGGTGTGTTACGAATATAGATGGATAGAGAGAGAAGAGAGAGAGAGATGGGGGAGAGGGTGGTCTAGGTACGCGACATTTTGATCATTGGACGAAGTCGTGCAGCTGTTGTATTAAAGTGAATGTTTCTGATAAATCTCGCCGATGCCTCCAACGACGGATCCCCGCGCGTACTAGTCGCGATTTCGAGGCATGGTAACAATGATTGCGTATCCCAAGATCGGATCCCATCTGCCATTGTCAACTGTGTGATAAAGCTGCGCCTGGCACAATGCTCCACTTTGCGACATCGCAGACTCAGCGGGTGCATCCCGACCCTGTCGCATGCCGAGGCGGCGCCGGCTGGACCGGGCTTTCCTCCATTGTTCAATCGACGCCCGATGCGACCGCTGCATTTTTGTCTGCTCGGCAGCGGAGTCGTTGTCACCTGACGGCAGGCGGCCGCGGGACTGACTGCTGCCGCGGGACTGACTGTTGCCGCGGGACTGACAACTGCCGCGGGACTGACTGTTGCCGCGGGACTGACTGCTGCCGCGGGACTGAAGCTGCCGCAGGACTGACTGCTGCCGCGGGACTGACTGCTGCCGCGGGACTGACTGCTGCCGCGGGACTGAAGCTGCCGCAGGACTGACTGCTGCCGCGGGACTGACTGCTGCCGTTGGACTGACTGCTGCTGCGGGACTGACTGCTGCCGCCGGACTGACAGCTGCCGTTAGACTGAAGCTGCTGCAGCACTGACTGCTGCCGTTGGACTGACTGCTGCCGCGCGACTGACTGCTTCCCGCGAGACTGACTGCTGCCGCGAGACTGACTGCTGCCGTTGGACAGACTGCTGCTGTGGGACTGACTGCTGCCGCGGACTTGCCCTGCATGCCGGACTGACTCTGCGACTGGCTCTGGGACTGACTCTGGGATCCTCGCGTTGCCTGCGAAAGTCTGACAGCGGACCTCGCCACGCAGAGCCGGCTCCAGCGCTCTCGTCGTGATCCGATGCTTTTGTTATCAAGTGGAGGTGAACTGCGACTTGCGGCATGGTTCACAAGGACACTCGTGAAAGACATTTCACTGCGTCTTGTTTTCGCCATCTCAGCTCTGCTGACTTTTGCCCGTTTCAAGGTTTCAGAATGAATCACAACAGTTGTAAAACCACTCGAAGCCGTTTATGAGGCCCTTTGAACAGTTCGCATGGTCTAAATGACCAGCAGTTCACATGTATCAGCCCTCCTGTGGGCTTACAAACATCGTATTGCTTGCACGCACGCGTTGCGACCCTGCGGCATCCATTCGGCCTTCGTCCGTGGCCGGGCATGTGTAGCATGATTGATAACAGGGCGTGTGTCGCGAAGTGCGCGCTTATGTTATCTATTTTAAGTATGCAGATCACATGATCTTAAGCTTATATAGATAGTGTGTTGGTGACGCAGCAAATAAGCCGACACCAAAGCAGTACAACGTCCAGGAGCGAATAGTCTGCTGGAGCGAATAGTCTGCTGGAGCTTCATCGTCAACCAATGCCTTAATTGTTTTTTACCCCCCCCCCCCCCCCGCACACACACACAGCTAAGTAAAACAAGGCGTTCTGAGACAACTGCGGTGGAGTGAATGTAAGTGAAGCGCCGACCCACCACCAGGTGAAACTGCATGTCTCGTGATCGTGAGGGCGTGATCGCCGCCTGACGCTTTACAAGGCGGCACTGTGTTATAGCCGCCGTGGCACTATCCACCAAAGGAAACTTGAGAGGACTCTACCCAAGCAGTGGTGTATTCAACCGCTTCGAATCACGGAATCGCTATAGTTTATAGCTGTGGCGATGCCGAGCTGTGCAGGTAGGTACATAACTCATCAGAAGTTGCGGAACACTCAAGGCATGCCTGGTGAACAATCGCCACCGCAGGAAGTTGATAAATGACGATGAGCATTATTTGATGCATTACTAAAAGTTCGGAGCCCCCGTGTAACGCACGGAGCACGGAGCACAGAGCACGGAATAATGTCGGCTCGTGGCAGACACCACTCAGTGAAAGGTGACATCGGACATTCTGCTCGCGGATACAACATTAGCACACGGATCGCTCTCATGTACAGGGCAGTATGGCGCTACACCCGCGTGCTGACGCGGGGCCCGTGAGGAAGTGCCCTCCCCAGCAGCTTCTGTGGTCGCCATGGATAGGACCGGGCGCCGCCGCCCTCACCTTCTCGGTCCCCTGATCCCGCCGCGCCACTTGTTTTTTCGCCGGCACCCTCTTTGTGCGGCCAAGCAATTTTCTGCGATATACATTAACGACTGTCTGTTTATTATGGGCGGTCGGTCAAAGCGGCCGCGGCCGGCGCGCAGCGGGACGCCGCTCGCGCTGCCTGGCGCCGCCAAATATGCGACCCAGGACCCAATCTCACATGGTAATGAATACCTGAAATACGGAAAAATGCCGCCGCGTCCCAGATACCTGGCCGAGATGTCTGCCTCTGGCGCGGGGGGAGATGAGGGGAGCCGGTGAAAGGGTGGCCGGGATGCGTTCTCCTGGCGGATTCCATCGCCGCCTGCCCATTTGGGATGCTTTATGTTCCATTGTGCGGTAGTTGGCCGAATTGCCGGCACTCTTCGAGGTGTCCTCTGCTCTTGGGAGGAGGGCTCGTCCATATGCTGTAGCCTTGAAGTCTATTGCTATTAGGGACTAAATCAATTTCACAATGTAATTATTTTTCGGCCCCTGCTGCGGAGACAAAGGGAAATGAGATTTCCCTGGGAGGAGTCGGTATGGTCAGCGAGAACACTAAGACACGCTGTGTATTTGGGTGGAGAATGGACGATTATGAAAAAGGACAAAATATGGGGCACGTGAAATGAGGCCCCGCAAGAAACAAGAAAAATCACAAGCGGGAACAAGAAGCGGGCTGAGAAGAAGCCGGACAACTGAAGCCAAGGTACCATAGTGTCAATGCAAAGTGACATGGACTGGAAACGAGACAAAAGAACTGAAGCACCCCACAAATAAGGGGGGCATAAGCTTACGGAAGGATGTGAAAGAAAAGGGGCCTTGTTACGGGTGCTAGTCCCCATATGACTGGGAGAAAGATAACAAGTAACAGGTATAAATGTCTGAATGTAGTTTTTGAAAGTGTGTGAGCGAGCAATAATTGCCCAAAGTTCGTTCTGTGCTGTTACCACCGTGCGATTTAAATGGCTGCGTCTGGGAGCCTTGTAAGTTAAATTACCTACATATCAAGAGGTCGCACCGATGCCGGCACGTAATTTTGTGCCTCTTGATCTAACGCATCTCCCTTGTGTTGGAGCTCTACATGACGATTCCAAGAGAAAACGGAGTGTGCGAGTGGAGCGTGTCTCTCACGGAAGGAGAACGTACGAGAGGAAAATAGCAAGGGAGCGTTGTCCGAATAGGCGGTAGTAAGAAGAAGCCCTTTGAGGAACGGAACGTTTCCTTGCCGTGAAAATAAACGAAAAAGTCATGTTGAGTGACCCATGCAACATATTGGGTGTGTCAATCGCGATGCATGTCGCTCCGGCATGTGACTTCATGGTTCGTCTTTACTGGCCCGTCACATTACTCGCCTGATTTTTTCAGCGAGCCGTCCTCTCGCTGCTCTGCGGAATGGTGCGAGCGCTTCTCGTCCGCGCAAACACTACCGAGATAATTGTAATCCTCCCAGCCGGCTCGAAAACAGTGCCTAATGGCGGTGCCGCTCTGCCAGTGTTCGTCACTCCTCCCATCCACCGGGAGATGGCTGTACCCTCCTCCCCTGCTCCTCCCGGTCGCCGCACGGCTGGCGTTCGCCCGTTCTGGTGTCATCTGAAGTCCCTTCTCCCCTCCGCCCGGCCCCCCTCCCGTACCCCTTGCGCCCCTAATTAGCCGGCTCGAGCGGCTTGTTTTCGCTCTGCGGCTGACGTCTGGAGATGCGCCACTGGCTGCTCTGTTTTTGTGCCAATCGGTTATTAAGATTCCCCCGCCGATCGGGGGGGGGGGGGACTCCGGGGGACGCGGCGACCCACCGGCACCGTCCCGCATCCCAGACGGACGCGCCGCGAAGGCCGCAGCTCGGCGGCCGGGCCCGCCCGGGGGCCGCGGCCGCCCGCCACCCTCCACACCCCCGCAGCCGGGAGCGCCGAGCGCGTCGCGCCGCGGCGCCACGTTCCGCGAGCGGCCCGGCTCGCGGGTATTTGCGCAGGCCGGCGTTGCCACGCGCGGCAGGAGTCGCGCGCCACAGGCATGCGCCGGCGCGGCGTAAAAGTGCCGGTCGGAGTGTGAGAGCGGACGGCGCGCCCGGGGCACTGCAGCAGCTCTCATGGCGCTCAAAAACCGCGCCCCGCTACCCAACACACGGGCGGGGCGTCGACATGAAGCCGCTGGGTGCGGCGCCGCGGCGCTGCCGTCGGCCAGCCCGGCCGCAGCAGAGCTCAACACCGCCCGGGTCGTGTCAGGGGAGTTCATTTCCACCTGTACTCTTTTAAAAGTACTCTGCAGTAAACACAGCTTTTTGGAAATGTGCTCAGTAACAACCAACATTTTGTGTGGCAGTCATTCGGACGTGAGGAGGTGATGAAATCTGGTGTTTAAAACGACGAACGGCAAACAGATCGTTAAATACATCAATGACATCAAGTCGTCTAGATAAACAAAGGCAGCCATGCACACCGTGCGAATATTTTACATGACCCCATCTGCCCCGGGTGAGCTTTGATTCATCGTCATCATATACTTCGGCCTCAGAGCCGATTGAAAAAGGCGCGTTTTTCCAACCCTTTGTTTGAAGGCACGTTGCGACCTCTTTCCAATCGGAGCATCTGGCGCCGCAGAATTTATCTCGCAGCGGGACCCTCTGTTGACCTGACAAGGTCACCGCTCCGGGCGATGCTATCAAGCCGTCGAAAAACAGCGCCTGCTGACCTAGCGATGACACCTGCGATACTCGGACAAAGCCAGTTGACGTCCGGCGGCACGCCGGGGGAGCGCCAGGGCCTCTGTCGCCTTCGCCGGTCGCGCAGCACGCCGGTGGGAGAGGCAGGGCCTCCGCCACCTCCGCCGGGGGAAGCGGCAGGGCCTCTGTTGCCTCCGCCGGGGGGGGGGAAGGGGGGGAGCGCGGGGCCTCTGTCGCTTCCGCCGGTCGCCACGCAGTACGCGCGGTGTCCGCAAGCGCAGCCATGCAGGGCTGGACACGTGCCAAACCGGCCCGACACCTGTGTACGGATGAACTCGTGCGCTTCAGCGTGCGTAAAAATGATCACAAAGCGTGCTATGTATTGCTAGAAGCTTGGACAAAAGGCTTTGGGCTTCTCCTAAGTGAGTGGTTAGCATTGATTTGTGTGGCCAGGTGGCCAGGTCTTGTAGGTCTGTCATTTTTATGCGGTATATATTTGTTTGATAGAAAGGCAGGTATTTTTTCATATCTCAGTAACGTCTAGCTCTCAAAAAAATATTGAGTTGAAACAGGCTTATTCATATGAGGACAGTCAGCTGCGACTTTCAGTGCAGAGGCGTAGATGCTCGGTGAAAACGGCGAGGCATTGTGCACAGATCTCGACCATGCACAACGCATTTACCGTACTGCGTATAGCAGCTCCTTTTCCAGCTGTGCCCAGTTTGTCAAGAGTAAACTGCGGTAAAGGTGTGGTGTACCTGTGAGCAGCGAGTGCTTGATGATTTTGCTTATTTCAAATTTCGTGCAAGATTATAGCTGCACCACGCTCAAGTAATGGACTACAATATCATCAGAGTATGGTAGCTCACCGTGCTCACAAATGGCATAGCAATTGAACAAAGCTCATGTCAAGGCCAAACCAGCTCTACTTTGAATAAAGGAATGGGATGACGGAGAGACGTGAGTGGTCTGGAAAAACTGTGGCGATCGTGGGAGACGTCCGTTCACGGATGTGCCCAGCATCTACTCACAGGAACCGCTCTCCTGTGTTCTTGCGGACGTGTGAGCGGGTCGCCGCCGGGACTGCTTGCACTCGTGCAACCCGCTGGCTGGCTAACGCAGCTTCCCAGAAGAGGCGTGGTATCGCCGGCAGTCAGGATGAAGCGTTGAGCAAGGATCGAGGGGAGAATGATGACTGTCATCCTTGGAAAACGGTCATTTGAGGGTAACGGAAACATACCGTGACTGCTGCTAGGCTGGCTTGCTAAGATCATCCATTAGTGATGCACGTGCACTCAAAATTTCCGACGTTAGCTCTAACGTGCTCGGAAGGAACAAAACAAACTGAAATTCTTTTTCCGGCCGTTATTCCAATTCACTTGCGTAGCCCACATGTACAAATGTGCAATGTTTGATTTTTAGATACGTGTGCTGGGCTGGAGGTATTAGCATTTTGCACTCAACATTTCCTGAAGGGGCAGATTAACCTGCTGTGAGCTTTTGTAGGGCGCAACTTCTCCCTAACCACTTTCAAGCGATTGCCCATGTCCGTCTGACTTTTTCCGTTTCAATGCCGTGTGGAGCCGATCTGCAGGTCTTCAGCTGGAAGGCTACATTTGATTGAGAGCTGGTATTTGAAGCAAGCAAGAAATCCGTTTCGCTTAATATATGACGCCGCTAGCGATGTCTGAACATCATTACGGGATGCGTAGTGACGCTCCCAGTTTGTACAATAAAAATATACACAAATTCCTTCCAGGCTTTAATAGCATGCGGAGCTTCCAAAAATGATGCTTTAAAAATTCAATTTATTGAAGCACTTATCAAATATGCTCACCTAAAAAACCAAAAAGCTCACAAAAGATCCAAAGACCGCATCCCAAATTTGTTTGTTTTGATATCGTGGATTAGAATGGTGTCACATCCAATAATTTCACAGGTCATTTGGAAACGCAAGCAAAAGGCCTGTTGCATGTCCCGACCTAACAGCCAATACTGCTGTGAAGGCGCTGTCGATGTGACTCGGATTCTGACAAACCAACTATATTTTGGTCATGTCGCACGGTAATCAATCATCGATCGTCACTTTATCATAATAATATCAATGTAAAGTTTGAGTTCAGAATTCGCCAAAAATGCTTTCCCCTGTCATTGTTCTGTGGGATGCAAGGGTATCAGATGTATTTCCTCACATGATATATCGCGTGTTTGCAGGCTGGCGTGTTTCGTGCCCATCTCAAGGACTTACAACGGGCATGTCTGAGTGGGATTGTGTAAACATTTTTGGAATTAATTATTTTTGTGAAAAGAATATTTCCTACTCTCGCTCTGCAAGAAGTGATGCATTGACTATGCTTTCTTAGTTTTGCCTGTTTTTGCCATTTGGTAAAAAAGGCGGAACTAGGCTGATTTTGTGGGAAAGGGACAATACTGAGCCAGAAAAAATTCACTTTTCTGGTGTTAATCGGCGAATCCAACACCGTTATCGAGCATTCAAATGACAAGAGTAGATATGTTGAATGCAGCCTAGTGATAAACACCTTTTTTACATTTCTATCGGCCAAACTCCTGACAAATCGCTTGCCACTTACGCATGGGCTGACCAATCAACAGGACCACTAATTGAAGTTTACAGAGATTACTATATTACTCACAACCCTTCGCACGTCAGCCATTATCAGGTTAGCGGATGTAGTCACCTCCAGCACTCAAGACAACAACTGAGGATGACTCAAGCAGAGCTTCCCTTCACTTGGACCGCCGCCAACCTTGACGACCGAGGATCTCTGGGCGCGCGATCAGCGTCAGATCGCGATTCCCTGCTGCGTGATCGGCCTCAGATCGCGATCCCTTGCTGTGCGAGCGGCTTCAGATCGCGATCCCCTGCTGTGCGATCAGCTTCAGATCGCGATCTCCCGCTGTGCGAGCAGCATCAGATCGCGATCCCCTGCCGTGCGAGCGGCTTCAGATCGCGATCTCCCGCTGTGCGATCGGCTTCAGATCGCGATGCCCTGCTGTGCGAGCGGCTTCAGATCGCGATGCCCTGCTGTGCGAGCGGCTTCAGATCGCGATGCCCTGCTGTGCGCCGTAGCAGTCTGCCGCGCCCGACTGTGCCATCCGGTGCAGTCTAACCGCTAGTAATCGGCGGGCCGCGCGCTGGCCGCGAGGAAGTCCTGGCGCACACCGTGGCGCGCGCCGCGCGCACCGTTAGCCAAAGCGGCGCGTGTGCGATGTTATCTTCCCTTACCCGGAGCTGGCCTTCCATGCAGCATGACGGCTGCTTTGTGCAGTCGTTTTACCTCCATCACGGTGTTCATGTGTACTCCAGTAGTTTTGTGCTCCAGTTTTACCACAGTGTACGTCTCAGGACCCATTGGATTTGTATCTCAGGAATATTTGCTCCTCCAATCCGGTTAATCGCACGAATGTCCTCTCGCAAGACCTGTGCCAGTTTTCCTGCTCTGACGATCAGATAACGACGCTGGCAAGGTGACACGTGCAACAGCATCGCTTTGGGCAGTGGCGCGGCCACCGGTGTCATCTATGATCTCGCACCGAGCCATCCGCGCCTCTTCCAGCACCTTACTCAGCGTTCACATCCCATGCTGAGCTTGTCCGGCCGGCTTCGGACCAGCCAGCGATCTGCGGCCGCCGCTGCGGCATCCTGGAGCCGCCTCTGACGCCGTCGGATGGCCCGGACCGCACGAGGCGAAGCCCGGACCCGACGCCGGCCAAAAATCGGCGGCCGTTTTCCCCATCTGAGGACCAGCGGGACCGGACGGGGCCGTATTTGGCGGGGCAAAAGTGGCCTCTGGCGCGGCCGTCGGACACATCCTGGAGGGTGGCGTCACGTCACGCGCCTGGCGGAGTTTCCCGCCGGCGCCGGATCACGGCCGGCGGAAATTCCGGACGGCGTACCACTCCGGAGCCTCCCTCGATCCATACGCCACGGCCACCTCCTCCGGCCGACAGCAGCCCATCGAGCCCGTTATTCATGCACGTGCTGGTGTTTTCGTGGGACTAGCTACCTAGAACGTGGTTCGGAGTGTAATATAATGCTCAACTAATGCAACTAATGGAAAACGCCACTGATTTTTTCTTAATAAGCTTGTGCAGAAAGTAATTCAATCAATGGTAAAATAACCAAATTTGTCCTGATGTCTTTTCCCGGGATCCATTGACGTGGCCAGGACCTTACCGGTGCAAAGCGTGTTACCTACCGTTGGCATATTGGATCAACGCCTCCCAGTTGTACAAATTAAATAATGCCTCCCAGTTCTAAGAACAACTAAAAATGTATAACCTGATAAGACGGACTGCGTTCGGCGTGAAGTTGGCTCGCGGATCACACCAACTGAACCGCCGGAGGTCAAACGGGCAAAGCTGGCCAGGTTTAAGGAAGCTCTCGACGTTAGGTCCGTATGACATCGAACAGCGCTGAAGCCGTAGCAGACCGCCATCTTCCCACTCGCAAGCTATGGCACGAGGGTGACTCAAAAGACACAGTTCAGTGTTGATCGAACGAAACTTGCGTGATTTTGCGAATACTGGAACCGAAAACGATTCATCAGGATGGACAAAGGTAATCAACCAACACCACTGTCTTCGCTTCTTCTGAAGGATCATTCCGTTTGTCGTAATTATTGGACCAGTGGGCATATCGTCATAACAAGGTAAAATATTGCTTTCGTGCTCCAGCCTTTAACCAGTTCTGTCACCACGTCCCTAGCTGCTTTGCCGCGGAGCATTGAGGGCTATGTGTGGCTAAACCGCACTAAGCCTCTCATCTCGTTTGCGCTCCGCTCCCAAAAGGTGCTCATCCACCAATGAAATGGTGATGAATGGCGCCAGTGCGTGCGCGATTTCATCTGTATTATCACGTGCTACCGCCTCCCTCCCCACCATCTCCCACATTCATCATACCCGGCAATCATCATTACCATTTGTCCCGCTCCGTACCAGATCAATCGTTTCAGTTAGCGGCGGCACACCTGACGGCGTTGCCATGGCGACCGGGCCCAAACTGCGCGAGAGCGCACCGCTCGATACGGCCTGCTCTGCTCTCACAGGCCGCGCCCGCCGCTGCCGACGCCGTCGCCGACGCCCCGGAGGAGCCTCCGCCGCCGGCGCCGTCGTCGGTCCGCCTCTCATCTCGCCGGCGCAGCCTCCCATTGGTCGGCGGCCATGCTGCCGGCCGGCGGCGTGTTTGCCGCGTCGCGCGGAGACGCCGTCGCCACCGCCCCAGATAGCATCGACCCCGGCGCGCCGGCCGGAGGGGAGCGCCGCGCGCCCAGAGATAGCCGGCGCATTGATCGCGCGCTGCCGTCGCCCGGACACCGCCGCGCCCGCGTTCTCGGTAGCGGCGTGTATTTGCCAAGTGATTGCCGGCGGCGCGCCGCCCGACGCAATGGCGGGATGCGGCGCGGCGGCGGCGCGCGTTTGTGTTGGCGTTGCTAGGAGACGGCGCGGCAACAGACTGCCGATGATATAATCTGAGACGGAGCCGAGCGCCGGCCGAGGAACGGATCGATCCGCCTACAAAGCCGGCCACCGGCCTCGGATGAGTTATGGCCGCTTTATGGCCGCCGGCGCGGCCGCCCCGGCCGCGCCGGCGGCGGCGCTCCGGCGCGGCCGGCGACGGCGTGGGCTCGCAGCAGCACCGCCGCTGAGCACCCTGCGGCGTCACCGTGACGGCGCGGATCAGCAGCGAGCGCCTCACGGCCGGCCCTCCTCTGTGACGACGCAGGGTCACGGCACGGCACGGTCGAGCCGCCTTTGTTACGGCACGAGCTCATGACGACGGCACGGGCAGTGTGTCGACTCGCAGCAGCGCCGCAGCGGCATCCTTCAGCTGCGTCACAGTTTCACGTCAACGGCTCTTGTTGGCTTCCGTCTCTTGCATGCGGTGAATTTGCGTGAAAGATAACTCTTTACGCGAAACCGGACCAGCGGGATGCAAAATACAGTGAACTCGTGCCAAATCACCGTCATGGTTGGAAGCTTGGCTACTAACGTGAAGTAAATGGATCTACCGCAACACAAAGGAGCTGTGCTCTGCAGAGGTGCAGACGATAAGAATCGCACATCAGTCGAAATTTCCCGTCAATTTTTTAAACTACTGGTAAATGGAGCAAGGATTTCCCGTGGCTCATAACGTCAGCAAGTGCATGCCTGCGCCCACGGATGTAAACACTGGGGAGGGAGGGTGGCTAGCGGACATATTCCTCCTATTTTCACAAAAATGAGACTTAACCCCTTCATTTTCGCTCAAAGAAGGTACGTGTTCAACTTTTCCATTCAAGATGCAATTTTCCGGCAGGTTGTCCTGATTCCAGTCTGCCTTCTCCAATCCTGATTTGCCCCCCAATCTCAGAGACGTGATTAAACCCACGTCTGCGGCTCAGTAATTGCAAAACGTTTGAGGTGATGTGAACTCTCGTGATACACGGAAACGAGGAGACAGTTGTGTCTTATACAGACCATTGGCTCGCGGCAAAACCAAGATCGGATCTGCAACTTGCAAACAAAGGGCTTGCATATCTAACGTGGGCCCAAAGCTGTAGGTCATATCGGACCGCATTGTTAGCTGACTGAAATAATTTGATTAAGTGCAGATAGCAGACCCGTGTAATGTTGATCATCGATGAGTAACGGGCACACACCCTCTGGGAGCCACACAGCTCGGGTGGTTTGGGCACGGAAATCAACGCTGATACTTAAGAAGCAGTGCATGCATGAATGGCTCTGCAGATGTGTGCACGTGCACGTATGTTGTACCTGCGAATGAGGCGGTATGGGAAAGTAGCATGGTTAGAGTGATGTTAGGTTAGTATGTATAGCAGCCTAACGATGGCTCAACAGATAATGATTACGAAGTAGGTGGGGAATAAATATATACATACATGCCCGCACGTGTCTTCTTCTACGATGACTTTTTATGGCATTGCACAGTATCTAGCGGGCTTATAATCCCCCGTTTCTTTGTGTGTCTTGGCGTCAGGAAGAATGAAATCCACACCAACGATGAGGCTTGGGCGCCTAAAGTATCAGCTTGTCTGAATATGGAGTTACTAATGAAACGCTAGCGTCAATGACTTTTTGATGTCTTTCTGTGCTTCGTTGTCTGATGATTATGAATGTTGAAATAGCCACTGCTGCAGGTTTAAGCTCAGTGATCAATTTATATAATTTAACTGCGCTGAATATTGTCACTTACAGTAAGGATTTGAATACTTGTTCAGCGCATTAGCAGCAACGCCCTTTGTTTGCAAGACCCCCGTTGCTCAACATCCAAGTCAGTATCTACCTGGCTTTTCAATTTGGTTGATCGAGTGGAAGTGCCGCCCCTGCATCGAAGAATTAACTCATAAAAACCTGAAACTTTTCAGATGTTAATTATGGGCCTGCATCTCAGGACCACAAATGCTGTAACGGACCTCACCATCTCAATGGTCACCGGACGATTTCAAACTGCACAGGCTTCCCTCGCAACCGAGCGCATCCGACCTCCTAAGACTCTTCAGACGTTCCAGCATTTCCGCAGGCGTTCCTGAAGAATGTGTGGGCACTGCTGTTAAAAAGGTGGTTACGTTACTCGTTACTCCATTATTGTGAAAACATAGTTCCTTTAGTCGTTGCTCCGTTACTCGGAAGGAAATGCAAGCAGAAACTACTTTAGTTAGTTTCCACGGCTCTTTAAAAATATCGTTCTAATTGGCCAGTGATTCAGCTTTACACGGCTCAGTCAGTCAGTCAAGTAAGCCGCTTGCATGCACATTAGATAAATCACTTGACTCTCATTGTGCTCCCTATAATTGCGCTGTCATCATTAACGCGCCTGATATTTGGCTCACATGTTCCCGTGCTCCACGCTGGGTCATATCCGGTCATCCGTGCCCCGCGTTGGGTCTGTTCCGGTCATCCATGCTCCGCGTTGAGTCTGTTCCGGTTATCCATGCTCCGCGTTGGGTCTGTTCCGGTTATCCATGCCCGCGTTGGGTCTGTTCCGGTTATCCATGCCCGCGTTGAGTCTGTTCCGGTTATCCATGTTCCGCGTTGGGTCTGTTCCGGTTATCCCTAAAAGTTTAAAAATCTCTCACGTTCTTGAAAAACTCGGCTCTTCAACAATTATATCGAGTTACTGTGACATTTCGCATGATTCCTCCGCGGTGACCCCATCCGAAGTGGCCCTATCTGTGGTGACCCCATCTGTGGTGACCTCATCTGTGGTGACTTCATCTGTGGTGACTTCAGTTTTATTTGACATTCCAGTTAGCGTGTGCAGAAATAATGCAAGAACGTGCGCCGAAAGTTGCATTAGTCAAGCCAAAGCGATTTGGGAGCTGTCGCAAAATAAGTTCAGAGGAGGCGGATATTTGCTCCCGGCTCTCCCACTTCCGTGGGAGGGTTTAATAGACTAGTGCATAGATCACCACACCACTCAGGACTGAGTCCTGAAGTATTTGCAGAGCTAAATGAATCAATTTCCTATATTAACCCTATTTCCATGACATGCACATGAACATAGACTACTTTAGCTACCTTGTTCTTAACTTTTATTAGGTCTCGACTGTAATCTGACGCAAAAAAACCTACCTCAATCTCGGCTACATTAAATAGCTGTTTGGGGCCTTTGATCTTCTTGTAATCTGATGGTTCGCGCCATTTGTGACCAAATCGTTTACAATTTCGTGAGCAATCCCATGATGCCTTCGAAGGTCGCCACCTCATATTCTTAGACCCCGCGAATATCTTAGGGGGACTTAAGTGGATTTTAAAGGACTTAAGGGGGATATGTTGGGGTATTTTTTCCTCAATAGGAAGCGTTGCATCATTTGACTAAGGACAAGTTATCCAAAGGTGAAAGTAAAAACGCTTTACCGCGGACCACCTCATGCTGTTCGGTGCGCAATCGGAGCGTAGTGATTTTCGGTATGCTGCCAACAGTGACGATTATGTATCGAAAGGCTGCTAATCAGTCAGATGACTGATAAAGGCCATTTTGGTTAAACCTCGATGAATGCCTTCAGACGCACTTAGAGCGGCTCTCTCCCTGGTAGAAGCACAGCAGCACTTAAGTTTGAAGACTGCTGAATAATCACGGAGCTCCAATTTATGCTTGGAGACTGCAGAATGATCACAGAGCTGCCATGACGTCTAGCGCCCAAAACGGTAAAGGTATCCCAAGACGGTCGTGAACTGAGTGGATGCCGTAATGACTGTCACTGTAGATTCTTTTAACTTTTAGAAGACTCACAACGAGGATATAGTCCCCCCGGAGTCATGGCTTCCTGGGTAAATAGCGATCGAAGGCCCCAGAGGACTCAAACGGTCCAGGAGACCGGTATTTGCGGTGGGCTGTCGTGGTCAGAGGACTCAGATTGTACCTGCTGTGGATACACAAGATCTTCCGAGGGTCCGTTCGTCGTGGAGGCCCGTTACCGTGGGACAGTTGACGGACCCCGAACACCGTGAGCATCCTGGCAGCGGGACGAGCAGCAGTCGCCACGATGGCCAAATCCTGACAAGCGCTTTATCTAAGGATTCCGTCATTCTCTTACGGTGTTAGCTCTTAGTCTTTTCTTTGCTGTCAGTTCCGCTATTGCCTGGGTGAAGCGACAGCCGGATCAGGGTCATTCGCACCAGCTGCCATGACGCTGAGCCAGCGCAACCGCGGATATGGGAACATCGAGAGGTCGTGTCACAAGTGTTGTCAGAATACATCTGTCAGACGGCAGTAATAAATGAATGTTAAGACTGTGCTTGTTCCAACCAGACTTGGCGCGACCGCTAACGTACCTGCCGTGCCAAATTATTCACTCAAGGAATGTGGAGCAAACAAGATATGTGGACAATGTGGAGCTGAAAACAAGATAGAGAAATGTTCCTGAAAACCCAGCTTAATGCTTGAAAAAGTCTGAGGTGAAGCCATGTGGTCCTGGTGATTTGCCTCTTTCCATTGCTTTAAACGCTAGATGAAGCTACGTAAGTTATTCATTGCATTAGTGAGGAACGTTATCCAAAAAGATACGACAGTAGTATTAACCTCATTCGTTCTCATTGAGGCTAATACCACTGTCTGAGTTAGATGAAGCTCTTTAATACGCGCCCGTGTGGCCGGTTGAACACCCTTCGCTCAGGTCGGGGTCAGTTGACCTCACTGAGATCTCAGAAACTCAGGGAACTTGACACACCAAATTCACAGGGTGTGTTTACCTGTATGTGAACTCACTTGCATCAAAATTTGAGGCTCCTAGGTTATGAACTTTGGGTCAAATAAGGTCAAACTCCAGATTGGCGTCAAAGTACTCCGGAAGCAATACACCCGTTCAAATCAAAAGGCCACTAGAGCTCGTTTTGGGTCAATGATTTTGTTTGACCTTTCTTAGGTCAGGCCAGGTTTCTTAGATCTTAGGCTGAGTGTGGCCGGATGTGACCAGATCATAGTTTCGTCACCCCATGCACATGTCCCCCCACTGACCCGACAGGAAATAAAGTAGATGGACAAAACGCTATTTCCGAATTGTTCGCCTTGTCTTTTGAGCCTAGATCGCAGCAGTATGAAGGGGGAAAATGCACATCCATCACATACACGATCTATGCATCAGCATTACGATACCAAGCAGTGGCGTTGGCAAGGGAATGGGGCTTCTGTGGCCACACCGGCCCTCTGGAAGTGGCGGGGCCGCGCCAGGGCCCAGGCCATGTACTTCTGGGCAGTTTTAAATGCCCTGGAACTTCAAAGATATCAAAACGGGCCCTCGACGGATCCAAATGATGTCTTGCTCCAAAAAAGACCACCGAATCCCAAAATGGACACGAAGGGGCTCCTAACCGAAACAGCCTCATCTGCCCCGATTTGATCCCTGTTGAGTGAAGTCCTGACTGCATCACTGATAACAAATCTTTCCAGTGCAAGATATCGGACCTAAGGGCAGTATCATGGCACCTTTATTGCACAAGGCGTGTTCAATTGCGCGAGACGAACCTGGCCCGTTATCAGGACATACGCTGACGTGCTTCTTTCTACCCATGTACTGAAGAAGTCCTGGTGCGTTTCTACCCATGGACTGAAGAAGTTCTGCTGCGTTTCTACCCATGGACTGAAGAAGTTCTGGTGTGCTATTACCCATGGACTGAAGAAGTCCTCTCTAGACTGAAGAAGTCCTGGTGTGCCACTGCTCATGGACTGAAGAAGTCCTGGTGTGCTACTGCTCATGGATGGAAGAAGTCCTCTTGTGTTACACAGAAAAGTGTTTTCAGAGCGCACAATCATAAAAAACGCAACCCTAATATCTAGGTATACGTCCTTCCGCTGCTGGATTTGACAAATGTGCATTTTATGTACGCCAATTGCAAAGTGGTATTTGTGCTTAAATTGGCATGGTGGACATTCAAGCTGAGCCTATCAAAGATGTAGAACACCTATTGTCTGCACGAACCTAAAATTGGGTGTCGCACGCGGTCTTTTTGTGACTTAAAACTATATATTTGCCTTTTGAAATGTCATCCAGCTTTTGTCCAATTTTAGTTTGGTAGTTTGATCGTTGGACTGCTTAGCATAGCTTTAGGCTGGTTAACACGTCCATATGCCGTTCTGCAGTTCGCGTCTTGTGTCGCCGAGGAGACGACAGGATGCTTCCCTGAACCCGGACTTGGCTGTCACAAGGGCACATGCCATGGTACTTTTATCGACAAGCAATATGATTCGATCAACAACAGTCTGATACCAAAGACCTTCTCTGCACACCATTTGGCCAAAGTCTTTGATAAAACGCAACACAGTACTCTAACATGAATTTTAGACCACACCCTCAGACAAGATAGCAAAATTGACATTTCCCCGATTCCTAATGCGGCATGCATTGGCTTGATTGCATGTGATGAGCCGGCCACCTCCCCGTGTTTGAACACTCGCACTGCCAGCAAGCTAGGTGTCAGGCACCGGTACG
Organism: Pollicipes pollicipes; assembly: GCF_011947565.3. Taxonomy (NCBI): domain Eukaryota; kingdom Metazoa; phylum Arthropoda; class Thecostraca; order Pollicipedomorpha; family Pollicipedidae; genus Pollicipes; species Pollicipes pollicipes. The sequence goes on from NW_023596545.1 coordinate 2,128,407, forward strand.
ATACGCCGAGCTACGCAAACGACTCCACAGCGTAGTCAGTCAGGTCGGGCGAAGTGCAAGCCGTGTGTCAACATCGTCGTTTTACAGGGCGCATGAGCTCACCACCCATTCCTTCTGCCTTATTTTCAGGTCACACCCGCCGCGCGTGCGCATGCTCGCCAGCTGCGCACTGGCACCGCTCAGGGCACACGGCCTATCCAAGGCCTATAGGCCATGTGAAAACTATGGTTCGATATGTGTGCATGCCATGTGCTATGAAGAGTTCGACAAAACATGCCATCTGCTGTGAAGAGCTCAACAAAGCATGCGCACGTGCAGTCGTCGTCAATACTTTCGGCTGTTATGTTATCTCAAATAATAAGGATAAAAGTCTCGGTGGTTTTTGGCTACGTTTGATGTTACAATACTTTAGTATCATATAAATTACCAGATTCAAGCCGCCCTTGACGCTGTGAGATATAATCATTGCATACGCTGAAACCCGTAACGTGGCGATGTGCAAATTTCGGCGCTTATGTCACCGTCTGCAGCTTAGACGGCAGATGCTGTGCTGGTACGAGCCCTCACAAGCCTTCCGCAAATTTTGCGCGGCAAAATAAGGCAGCAAAGTTGTCCGCACCAAAGAAGTGGCACTATGTTTTACACCAATTAGGGATGTGTCGTCGCCGAAATCAAAGATTATGTAACAAATGTGATATGATGAAAAAGTAGCTTTTGTGCTGCAGACATGGCACCTAACAATTTTGTCATGAAACCCGCTGAAGAGCCTAAAACAGCTTTTTAAAGAAATCGGACGCCAATGTGGGATTAGGCAACAGTGCGTGACATATCGCACTGCACTTATTGACGTTTACGTAGAAATTGCGTAAGCTTTGCCGCTGTCCGTTGAGTAATAAACTGATGTATTGGGATGATCTCATCGTTTTCAATCAAGACATCAACAAATACTTAAGTGAATTCTTTACCTTCCAAAAAACACTGGACATCCATATTCGACCTCAGATAACGGTGTGTGATTGATTTCACCATCGCCGTCATATGCCGCTTCCGCTGTTCAGTTTTTTCTTAAAACTATCTTTCACGATTTTTAGAAAAAATTTCAGACCAGTTTCCTATCGGGGCACCAGTTTCCCGCCTTCAGGAAGATCATCCATATCTGCATCATTCAATTATTCGTGCCAGTTTTTCCGTGCCGAAAATGAATACAAATTTGAAGAGGAGGGTTTGCTCCCCATCCCCCGACCTCCTCCAGGCCGCACGTTAAGAGGGGCGTTCTACATTTGTGTGGAATTTCGACTGAAATAGCCATCTTGAGGGTCATCTCGTGCGGTTTACAGCCCTGCAGTTCTTAAGAACTAAAAGCCTTTAGTTTCTGAACTACACGCCCGCAAAGTTAATGCAGAACATTTCGTGCATACTATTTCAAGGTTACCCACGCACCAATGAAGCCATCAAAATGGCATTTAAATCATGCGATTTTACTGGCCATGCGGTGTTCAAGGTCAAGAAAAACAGCTGTTGAGGCGTTCTTAAGCACGATTTCCAGATATAACACCCATTAACTTGATCACAACCAATGTTGTGCGAGACATGGTATTTCTAGCACGAATTACACTGGGTGCTACATACCAAAAAAGTTGCACGTTCTTCCTAGTTAATACGGACACGCGACTCGCATCGAATAATTTCAGAGAGCGTTTCACATTTGTATGTGGTCTTGAGCTGAAAAAGTCATCTTCAATATTGTTTGGTGCAAATTCACAGCCTGTCCTTTTTAAGATCTAATCCCCTCTAGTTTCTGAGCTATGCGCCCATAAAGATACGTAGGCTATTTCAGGTGGACTATTCCAAGGTCACCTAGGCATTCGTGACTTCATAACTTCATTTAAATCATGCCGTTGCTTTAGCCATGCGACGGTCAACGCTGATAAAAATCCATAATAATGTCATTTAAATCATGTCATTGCATTGGCGGTGCGACGGCGGTCAAGGCCGATAAAATAACAATTGTCGAGTCGTTCATACGCGCGTTAGTAAACACAATCACCGAACATTATGACCGTAAAATAGCTCTTAATCAATGTCGCCCAAGGTACGATGACGTAATTAAACCATGACATATTGAGGGCCATATCCATTGAACTGAGAAATTATGTTGTCTAGACTAGTATTCCCCTTTTAAGTATACCAAAGGTTATAACTGAGCTTCTTTCGTCATAGCTGATGCCTGCTTTAATATTTGCAATTATGGAATACTCCCTCTAAAAATTATTCACAGGAGAACCTGAGATCCGGCGCACACGCATACACGCGCACACGCGTGCAAACACGCGCGCACGCATAGATACATGCACGTCTATATAATATATATATATATATATATATATATATATATATATATATATATGTAACTAGGAATTAGAAACAGGGAATGGTCTTAGCTTACATGGAGCGCTCTGCTCTCACCACAACTAAGGTTTAGTTTTAAAACTAGACCTCGCCAAAGTCGACTCCAAATGAAGTATGTAAATAAGATACACAAATCCCACGAAAGCAGTGACAGGGTAGGTGGCGAAACTACCTTATATGCTTTCCTGCAATTGTCATAGAAAGCACCATAGCTGATTGTCTATTGTCTGAAGCTAGAGGAAGGACAAAAGGCCTCTGTCAGAGTCACTAAAAAAGAACTAGATGAACATCGAGAAGTAGCACCCTAGCAGGCTAAGCGCCTCACGTGATATCTCGAGGAAACTTCGAAACAAAGAAATACGCTGATGGGTGCTGTCGCGGGGAGACAATGCTCCTCCCTATATTTCCTCCTCAGCACCCTGACGGCAGAACGTACGAATTTGCCCTGACTTTCCATCCCTCTTCGGGGTTAGGTTGCCGTCCCACCGTGTCCGGCTGTGAGCTAATGCGCAGTAAGCAGAAATCTAGGGATGTGCGGACCTTTTTCGAGGTATGGGGGTGGGGGCGTGGGTTTTTCGTGGGCTTTAATCTCCGAGGTAGCTCAGAGAGCCGGTTCTGTACCATTATGTGCGATAGTAAGGATGGAAAAGGCACGCAGGGTGCTCAGTAATGATTTATTATGATATCATATCACAAATATGGTTGTAATATAATAACAGCGATTGAGCCACGAACGGTTCATAGCCCGGTAACACGTAAAACCTGATGTATTAACATAGCATAGCCAACGTGTGCGGGTTGGCGTGATTTGGAATAAAACATGTTTCTGATTTACAAAGCTGTTCCACATATTTGTACGGGATTTAAAACTGTGGTAGCCCTTTCTAGATCATCACCTGCAGTTCACAGCCATGCCATCTTCAAGTCTCTTGTTTCTGAGCTTGACGCGCGTGAACTCGTGCAGCCTGTTATGTACCACTGATGAGAGCCACCCAGACATGCATTTCGCCATAGAGACGTCACACGCTTACCTCACTATTGGCTATGCTGTGCTTATGGTCAAGAGAAACATGGCCACTTAAACATTCGTGTCTGCGGTGATGCAGCACCAATTTTCCCAATGACAGAATGTAGCCGGCTTTCAGTCAGATTTCGTCACAGATTGCGTGTCTCAATGAGGAGACCTGCTTCACCATAAATGACACAGGCATTTGGGTAACTATAAGATATGACGAACACAATATTGAGAGTCGAGTAACCTGAAAAAGTGCCGTTGTGTACCATGCAAATGCAAGCAAAAAAGGGGCCATCACAGAATAATATACAAGAGCACCGCGAGAAAAGGTCACGACGTACGCACATAGCGCTCGTACGCCGATTTCACACGCATAAGCCAGCAGCGACACCTTGTGGCGCGTAGGAGTGTCACAAGTGAGTCACGGCATACGGCAACTCTGACACGATATTCTGGCAGCCACCCTGGTGTCATACAAACATCCCATGATGTAATGAAACGATGACGTATTCAAGACCATATTCATTTCTAATGTATGGCGTAATAAAGCGATGACGTATTGAAAACTATATTTGCTAATGTATACTTTTTTATTGTTTAGGGCAGCCTTTTACACACAAACAACATCAATAGTATCAGTCAGTTTTTCACAGCATATCGAATGCTCGCCCCAATATCTTTAAATGTGTAACAGTCTCTTTAAGCTTCAGGCACCCGTGCCCATTGCTATCTTCGTCTGATTGGCCTTCTCGCTAGGTGTGTTCCGATCGGCCTCTGCGAGTCAAAAGTTACATTGAGACTCTTTTATTGTCATACGTAATGGCTTACATATTCATGTGCATATACGCTTGAAATGTGAACGTCTTTGTTCATTTCGAAGGGCCATGTGTGCATCAAGCATTGAGGGAATGCACCCGTAACAAATAACACGGTCTGGCTATTCCTTTATAAGAGGAGACAGCAGATTACAGCCAGCAAGAAAGATGAGACATAATTAGAAAGACGACAATGAAACATATATATATATATATATATATATATATATATATATATATATATATATATATATATATATATATATATATATATACTTAATATATAATATATAATATATGAAAATATAAAAAATAAACTAACTATAAATAAACAAAAAAAACAAATTATAGACATCTATAAACTCTCTCCGGCCTTAAACAGACAAATTCTTGCAGAACTCTTGAACTACTAGGTGGTGGGCGGTGAGCAGCTTCTGATGTGATTGTGACAATAGTGTTCCCATTGTGTCTTTGTGATGTTCCCATTACGAGTGTTTCTTACATGTATGAAAATGAAAATAGGATTCCGTCTTACTTCAATTAGTTCTGCTTCATTTATTTTCTCCGTGCCAAGAGAGAGAGAGAGAGAGAGAGAGAGAGGAGAGAGAGAGAGAGAGAGAGAGAGAGAGAGAGAGAGAAGAGGGAGAGAGAGAGAGAGAGATAGAGAGAGAGAGAGAGAGATATAGAGAGGATGTTATATATATATATAATATATATTATATATATATATATGTATATGTATATATATATATATATCATTATTCGAAACGCTATGATTGTTACAACAGATGTCCATAGCGTCCTCGTACAGATATATATATAGTGCCGGCAACAGTGACTCAAGGTCCTCCTAGCGACCATAGCGTCCTCGTACATATATAAGTACAGTGCCGGCAAAAGTGGCCCAATGCCGCGCTGTGCCCAAGTCCGCGCACAGGCATTTCTGATTTAAGCGCTGTTTCCGTGACAAAAGGACATTGCAACATAATTTTGTATGGTTCGACATGGTCTTGGATCCTCTACATAAACGATTAAAAACCGGTAACGCGCCCGCGACTCGCCGAAAAGAAAGGTTCCAAACGCTTGAGGGTGTCTCGAGAGTTTATTCCAAAGCCTTGTCTGAAATTTCTCCGACAGTCTGCTCAGCCCTTGTCACTCATAATCAACCTGAAATGTCGAGTGCTTGGGACATAAACAATGTTGGCTCTATCGAGTCATAATTTAAACCTAACAAGTATCGTCGTTTAACCCGCATATTTTGATACGCTGAAGGTCCATAACTCAGTACACGAAATGGGAATTCACAAATCCGAAAACCAGGAGTGGAGCGCCTGTCTTTCAAATATCAAGTACAGCTTACACGCATTGTTTGTTTTTTTTAGTTGAAGTATGTGTCCCAAGCAAACATTACAGAATTACGATGGCAGTTAATATTGATGGCATTATGAGGTACACAAGACATTCGGCGTCATCCATCATATTCATGACGGGCATGCAGATGGCGCAGGGGCTTCAACGGATCAGGACGACACCGGTTTGTGTTGTCAAGCGTGGAATGTTCAATTTTAGAGAATAGGTGATCAGGCGGAAATATATATCACTGTTACATGCTGTGAGTTTATCAGAGTTAAGACCGAAATGAAGCAGAGACCCGCCAGAACATTAAGCTGATCATACAGGATTCGGTTTGGTCTCTGCAAAGGTTTACATTTTGCAAGATGTTCAGAGGTGGGATGCTGGTCTCAAGCCGGGTTCCGTTAACGTATTCAGTGCCAACTCAAATTGTTTCAAGCTGCTTGATTATTTGCACGCTCCAACGGGATCGATCGTGAAAATGACCATCATTTTTGTGCGATACAATAAAAATCCGGGAAAAGGTTAGTGACCAAACACCATCCCTTAAATTCTTGTAACATGTGGATTTCTGCAGGGACCAAACTGACACCCGCGTGGTCCCTGAAGACCTCCTAATGTCCCACCTTGTTTAGTGTGGGTTTATTTGGGATAGGTCCTTACTGGAATCTAGACGTTCAAAAAACATGTAGGAGTTACCTTGTGTCTCGCAACGGTATTTCTTAATGCTTGATATTTTAACGTTGTTTTCTTGAGCTTACATGTACCGAAAGCGTGCACGATCGCCCAGATGCACCTTCTTCACAACCTGCTCATTTGCACCAATTCTGGAATGCTAAGCTTTAATCTGGCACTCAGGAAATAGGATCCGTTGCTAATTTATTGCGATTCCGTTACAGACCCGTTGAAAGCATTTAGAATCCCATGCGGGCATTCGAGCCTCCATAGAAACTAACTACCTGTTGGCATTGTACTCATGCTCCTTTAGTTTCATTGGCTCATTGTCTGATCATGATAAAGCGATATGCTTACGGCATGTGCGCAGCTTACATCCAACCTAGGAGGTTCTCATAGCAATGAGCTTATGATAATGTATTGTCATTTCACATGCCAACAAGGCGTGCAGTCAAATGAAGAACCGCATTTCACACGCGGCTACTGTCTTAGGCATATGACATGATGCTGCTAACCTGATGAGATTTGTAAGTCATCATTTCAAAAAAGCATCGCAAAAAGCTGTTATAGAACATATATAAGTCAACTGAACGCTTTCACACACGGGCGCCTGGCTTCCATGAACCAAATGCAGGGCATGCATTGACTTATTTAGCGGAGCAAACGGCTCCATGACCGGTCAAGACACGCAGACTTCTTGGAATAAGACAAACCTAAGGACTCTATTAACGTAGTGCTGGCATTACCCTACGCTACTTGAAGACCCATGCCATCAAATTGTGCCATCGGTGTAATGATCATGTGCTTACTTTTAAGCCAATTAACATTGGCGCACTGTATTAAATGGATGTAATGTGAGTGCATCGATGCACGTGCCGAACAATATCTTCTGGAGCTGTCCACTTCTTCAAACGGCGACACCGGACGTCATTCATTTTTCAATCCTCCTGGAAACCTCAAAGTGGTCTAGAGCCCCAGGGAAGCGCCGCCTAATTAAACCCAGTTCGAACGACCCGTCACCGGCCGGTCGGCGGCGTCGGCCACGACGTCGGCGCGAGGCGGGCTGCCACCAGGGGGCTGCCGGGGCCGCAGGGCGCCGCGCAGCCGACTCCGCGGGAGCCGGCCTCCAGCATGCAAGCACCATCAGCGGCCAATCATCGGGGCATTAGCCGGCGAGCCGACCAGTCGGCAGCGCGGTTAATTGTCGCCTGGTCACGCGGCGCTATTACAAACAGCGCGGTGCGCTGCTCCCGCGGGAGCCGGCCGCCGCCATCGACCGGGGCCCGCCGGCCGTCGGCGCAGAGATGAGGCCGCCTGGATGACCCGGGATCGATGCTGGGTAGCCGGGGAGACACTCTGGGTACACAAACGCCCAGTCGATACGGCGCTGGCAGCGCCGGCCGGAGCTGGGGGCGGGGCCGGCCGGCGGGAACGCCCGGGGCGCCGCCGGCCCGCGCCCGGGTCGCCGGCTCTCGGCTGCGCAGGGGCGAGGCGAGCGACTGCCCCTAGGGGAGCGCAGGGGCGGAGCGAGCGAGGCGGGAACGAGGCGTTGGTGGGACGAGAAGGTGGACGGTTTGTGGCGGACAGAGCTAGGACCGGTACTGGAAGAGCCTCGTGGCCACAGGCTGGAAAGTCAACAAACAACCTTCAGCATGGGGAGCACGCCAACGGGTCGTAATGCTAGCTTTACATATCTGCAATGAACCTGATAGCATCAGAATGGTAAAACGTTATGGGGTGGTGATGATATTAGTGTAGACCGGCTATCGTTAGTTCTCTCATTTGGCGACAAACTTGTCTAATTGATTTGGATGAGCTATGCCATGCTATTTTCACATGCTGCAGCATCCAGGAAAATAGTTATAAGCTGCTTTTTATTTTTCTATTAAGCTGCTTAAATATTTCACCCGCGAAAGCGGGAAATGCGATGTTTTGCACTTTCATAATGTATTGAATATTTCACCCGCGAAAGCGGGAAATGCGATGTTTTAGCACTTTCATAATATATTGATGCCACTCAGTGCCTTTGGCCTTCTTCATGACATGACCAAGCAATGTCGTCTCAAGGCTACCCCTGAAGATGACCCCTGAAGAGGATCCCTGAGGATGATTCCTGAAGATGACCCCTGAAGATGACACCTGAAGATGCCCCTGACAATGACCCCTGAAGATGATCGCTGATGGCTGTTAAATTCAAAGCGTTGCAAACCAATGATGCAAATGAATAAGCAAAAATGCAGCATCGCTTAGCGTTTCGCAGGTTGAATGTTTTCTTTTTTATTTAATGCAGGTTTTTTTACAAAGCATGTTGCAACATAAGCCGAGTGATGCAGAGGTAATGACCTTCAATGATTCTAGCTGCTTGAAGACGACAAAAATGAAATTAGTACAAATGGCTTTTCACGCCGACCCTGACGCAAAAGTTTGTTTTGTGCTTGCCCTGCCAGAGGAGCTCCGTTGTGGTTGGAAAGGGCGTCCAATTGTCTTTATTTTACCGTACGTCAGCATCAATCTGCACTGGAAAAGCCCGGGTTGACATGGAGATACTGCGGTAAGTACCCCAGTGCTTCCTGGCCCTGTAAAAACGTGCTGTTTTTCTTTCGTTTCCTGGCCTGTCAACTCACAATGGGTGGATACCGTCCCTACTCCTTCCATTCTTAGACGGGCTCTCCTGTACTTAAATGGAAACGGCTGAGGATGGCTAATGACATTTTTAGCTGTTGATCCAATATTTGCGCACATTAGGACAAAGCGCGGTCGTCCCCGAGCCGAATTAATGTCGGATATCAAAACGCTCACAATTAATAAGGCGATGAAATTTTAGCTTTCAGTCCAGACTCTCTTTCCCAAAGACAGTCGTTGTTTTTCTACACGACATAATCGCGATAGAACGTCGCACATGCAAGTTTCAGTGCGGCACTTTTAATCAGCCGAGACCAAATTGCCGCGTGATAGCACGTGCCGCCTCCTCGCCGTCGCTCGATGTAGCCACCAGTGTGTTGACGCGGTAGGCCCAGTAGCGATCCTGACGGCTCGCCAGGGGACGCCTCCCTAGTGCCCCCCCCCCCCCCCCCCCAGCCGGCCGGTCGGAATTGGCCGCCCTCTGTCCGCGTGCAACAGAGCGTGCAGCCCCCCCCCCCCCCCCCCCCCCCAGAGAAAACAACTCCAGAGCGCGCCAACAGCACGCCTGTTTCCCGCGAGCGGTTGGATGCGGGGCGGGTGGTCCGCCTCTACGCGTGCCTGCTGAGGGGCAGCGGGGACGGAGCACTCGGGACGGGGACGGAGGATTTACACGGGGTGACAGAACGACAATTTGCTGGTTTGCCTGCAGTGCGCGACGAAGCAGAGCTGGCGTGTTTGCCATCATGCATGCAGCGTGACGCGCGCTGGTGAATGTTGGGTGTGCGGCCACGGTGGGGAAAACGGCCAATTAATCGTCGTCAGCAGTTGGTCCGTATAGTGCAGTGATTCGATTATTCCACTTCGCGCGGGCGGGACGTCGCCACCAGGTAACGTCTAGGTCAGCAAATGCCCGGCATCGTGATTTGAGTGAAATGTTGGGATAACACCTGGAGGGAATAAGGGCAATATGTGACTTAAACATCACTATCGCAGCCTTCCCATTCTACACAGAAATTGGAAGGGTTGCATGCATTCTTGTGTGCAGTGGTATTCTTGCACGATAACTTACCGAGCTTCTGCGACGACGAAAAATCTTTCAATCAATTAAGGGTAGAAAGCCCACGACTCTGGCGGCCCGTAGTTTGCTATTCTCTATCTTGGGAAAGGGTGGACAAAAAAGCAATGGGAGCAATGGTCCGCCCTGAGGTGTCTTCTCTCATGAGGCTTCCATCGCTTTATACCGCGTTGCCGCTGTCTTCAATGAAATCATCGCACAATCCATCGGCAGTAGACACACCAGAGCGTTGTTTTGCTCATCCCCGCACTGGCAAACACCCTCTACCTGCTTTGTGTGTCAATGTTGTGCATCGCCGCGTTTTGGCATGATGTTTTGTGATTGATCCCCCCGTCCGCTAGCACGTGGCAGACGATCTATCGTGTCCGTACCATGCACGTGAGCACGGACCTGTCCGACCCGCTCGTGCACCCTCTGCCCATGTTTGTGCCTGCCCATCCCGGGGGGACGTTCTTCCCCGTACAGTCCGCCCTGCTTCCCACCCTACGTTTGCAAAAGCCCTCAGAGAAAAATACAGAGAATGAATGCTTGCTTCTAGACGGCTCTGGCGGATAGCCCCCGGACGTAATGCGTCATTCCGGGGCCGACATGGCCGGCGAGCGCGCGGAGCCACGGCGCATAGATCACCCCGGGCCTGTTGACATCATTACGTCTATTGCTCAGCGGTGGCCCACGGGTAGTTACGCTTTGTGGGCAGGCATTATGTAATGAGGGGAAATAAACAGCCAAATCATCGGCCCATAAGCCGATGCCACCACCTAGGGAACGGAGGGACGTACGAGTCGGAGGATAGCGCAGCGATCGTAATTTGAAAATAGGCGAAGCTAAAGGCAAGGCGGCTGGGAAAAAGACGAGCAGCACAGGTAAGGTGGAGACTCCGGAATGACATATACGCATTATATGTGTGCAGGGCTAGCAGGTAAAACGGAAATTAAATGTTGGTGAACGTCAGTCATATCAGTCACTGGTACGTTGATGATTACCTAAACAAGTGGCAGTGCACTTAAAGGCCTCGATACTGACTCATCTTTACTTTCCCTTATCTTGTCTCTGCCCTCCGGAAGCACCTTAATGACGACGCCGCGAGGACTCTGATAGCCTTCTTCATTCAAGGCAGGTTTCGATGACAATGGTTACTTAGATAGGCCATCGACAGCGGGTGTCTGCCTTCTGCGTCGAGGTTTCCCTCGGTCGCCGATAATATTTCCACTATTCAAACCACCTTGCCTAGCTGTTACACAGGAACCACCCACTCGATAAGGAGCTGAGCTGCTAAACTTTTCATGTGTGTGATCCCGTGTGACCGTAACGCAAACGTTGGTTAATGATGCGATAGCGTTGATGTGCAGTACCCGACAGTTGCACTTGTTATACCAGTCCACCTGATCTTCGCCGGTGCATTTAGCTACTCAAAGCAGATGAGTCACGTTGTGCTGCATTGCTTTAGACAACGCCAAACAATCTTGTTTGGAGTTGGCCCGGAGGCGGGCCCGGGGCCTCGCCTCGCAAGGGCAAACTTTGGTGCTCTTTCCTTCAACGAAGGGACTCCCTTATAATCAACTCAGCAATAAACGCAGTGAGCGATATTTTTTACCAGCAGCTTGGGTGATTTGAAATTGGGTTTATCAGTCAAATGTGATCTTTTAAACTGTGCACAGTACCAGCCCCTGCTATATTACGGTTGGTCAGCCGAAACATCGGTGTGCGGGACATAGAAGCAAATACACTTGCATAAACGCATTCACTATCAAAGCACACCAGCACGGTGGGTCTCCACTTAGCCTTCCCGGAAGTGCACACCTTTGCTCGCCCCTGATAAGCACTCACGTGCAGCGACAACTTCCGTTGGGTGTCGTTCGTGCCGCATGAAAACTTGCAACCTGTTGAACCGGTGTTACTGTGAATGCAAACAATCCAGCGTGGAAATCTTTGCAGTGAGATGCGCACCATCAGGTGTTTTGACATTGCTAATTATAAGTATGTATGAAGAAAAAAATATCCATCTTGATCCCAAGTGGATGGACAAATAAGTTCATTAAGAAGCAAAAAGACCGGTCACTGTTTTGTCATTGTTCGTGGATAAAAATCGGTTACCGGAGTTCATCCACGTAACATTGGGTACGTGCTTCTAAGCCTTCCGTAAGAAAATATTCTCCCAGCAATGCAGGTGTGATGCATCAGCATGAAGCTGTCATTTTTGACGTCACCGTTCTGAGTGTAGTTTAGCGAAGTGTTCCTAACATAGCCGCAGTCAGGAACAACGTCATCGATAATGGACCTGTAGTATGAAATGGGCATGCGGATAGGAGTGGAGGGAGTGGCGCGGATTAAAACAAAAACGGCAGTAAAGCTCCATCTTCAGTTTGTTTTCCTTGCATTGTTTTGCACTTACGGTACTGAAATTGTGAATGATTTTGAGGCGGTATCTCAGGATACTGATATCACTTGTCGGACCCACACGAAAAATCGGCATTTTAGCTTATCTTTTTGCTTAAAGGAAATGGTTCACTTTTGAAGATATTGAAGCAAGCATTAGGTATGATAAAACAAGCTCACTTATAGCTACTGGTACATATTTTAAGCGGAAAAGACTGCTCTAGACACAATTCTCTGTTAAGTAGATTTACTCCTTGGTACACCATTGTTTGATTACATCATGGTACCTTGCACAACATTGACTGAGAGTCAGTTGACATCCGTTTTATCTGGAAATCATGCTTACGAACGCTAGATATGAAAGCCTCGACAATCATGTTTATATTGGCCTTGATCGCCGCATGGCTCATAGAGTGGCGGGTTTTGAATGACGTTATCATAACGTCATAAGTGTCAAGGTGACTTTGAAATACTTGCCCCAAAATAACCTTCCCATTTTGCGGGCGTGTAGCTCAGAGAGTAGAGAGGCTTAGGTCTTCAGAATGCCAGGATTGTGATCAGCACCGAAAGGTCTTCAAGAAGTTTTTCCAGTTCCAAACCCCATAGAAACCTGGGACACTCCGTTCAAGATCTCTCCAGCCTTGCCCGTACCGGATCGTTCTGCAGGGTACAGAGCGTTGGTACCAGTGCGCTGCTACTAGTTACACGCTGGCTATTGTGGGCAGAAATTCTAAACAATGGGGCGGTGACCCTAGACCTGATCTTCATATCATGCCAACGTTGCACAAAGTATTAAATGCAGTTTGCCTGCCAAGTCCGTGAAGAGGTTATTTAACGTGTTTTCCACCTCGCCCAGGAACGCAGCAAGTTTTTCTCCACGGGGCGGTTGAGGGAACTCGGTGAGAACGCATCACGCCAATTTCCGATTTTCTGCAAAAATTCATCTATGGAAATATATTACAAAATGCAGTCGTAAGTCTCCCCCACCTCATTTGGCCTGCGCCGGTGATCTCAACGCAATTGTTTGGACGTACGCAGAGATAAGCTAGTTCTAGTCACGGCATGCAACTTTTTTCTTCCAAAGATTAATGAAAGGTCACTCGAGGTCAATCCACAATCTTTTATAGCATTACGCCTGGAATGATTAAACCTTTAAGCTGAATTTGCGACGATCATATAAAAGCACTCTCAGATATAGCAATGCTCTGTACAGTTTGCAAGATTTGACCTAACGCTAACTTCACCTTGGATGAGATATATCACACCATTGGCTTATGCTGGCCATTTTCTGTTATGATAACAGCTTTGTGGATTTCCTACGACATAACCAGCTCAGCGCTTTTATCAGATATTTTTAGATGCATAAATATCTGTTGCAGCGATTGCAGCATGCATGTCGCTAGTGGTTTTCATTTGGCAGAATGTCTGCACAGTACCAGAAACGGTGTCAGCAGTGGCAAAACGTTATATATTTGTTTGGTTGGAGGAATTATTTTCATGCGCGACTGTACCGTCGTTTACAAATTGGATAAAAAGTAAAAGCTTTTGTAGAGTGCAGTGGAATATTGAAATCGGTGGTAATTGTACAACTGCCAAATTCTCATCTAGAACCGTATTGGATATCAAATGAGGTGCGCCAGATTGTCAGCAGCATTGTGGGAGCTACGCCACAACATTGATCACATACCGGTCCCACACCGGCCTGCAGTCCTGCCACCTGGTCCCTCAACCACATCAAGGCGGCGTTGTCTCAAAGCCGGCCTCGATCTTGGACAAAGGTTGCAGCTCGCCCAGGCGGGTGAGCCTCCTGCGGTGGCGCTGCCTCTGCAGCTGACATGGAGCCCTCTGGGCGCCGGCGGGTGGCCAGGTCAGCCCTCCGGCGCCGGCAGCCATCCGGGCCCCAATCCCCATCCTCGTCCGGCCGTATCTTGCACGCAGATCAGCCTAGCCTGCATTAGTTATGAGCCGAATACTAATCCAGAGATGAGGAGCGGTGAAATAATAATGCCCATAACCGGTCGTCATGGCAACGCTGGACCAAATAAACCAGTGCCGCGGCTGAGTCAGGGCGGGGATGAGATGGCGGCCGCCGCGGCGCCACCGACGGCCGACGGCGGCGGCGACGGTGGCGGCGCGCCGGTCGACGCGTCGATTGATCTTCTGCAGCCGACGCGGATCTCGTGCCGGCCCGTGCGCCACGTGCCAGACCCGCGGCCGCCGGCGCCGAATCCGCGCACGGGCGCGGAGCGTGCCTCTTTGTTGGCGCCGCGGCTGCCCGCCTCATTAGCCGCACCCAAACACAAACACTTGTCGGCTATCTGTCGTTGCCATGGCGACAGCCAGGTGGCGGGCGTGAGATGCAGCCGACGCCACCGCGGTAGCGAGCAAACGAGGCGCGTGGGCCTGCGGCGCTGCACTGGTGCCCCGGGCGCTTCCGATATCAGGTAAGCCGCCGCGCGCCGGCTCCGGTTGCCCGCCGGCGGACGTCACGTCTCGGGGTCACGCTGCGTGTTGTAGGGTGAGATGTTGCGCGATGGCGCAACAAGGTTGTGCTTCGTAAACACCGTCTGCATGGTTAAACGACTGCCGCACGTGGCTCCAACGCTCGGTCTGGCTTGCTTGTCGCTGCTCATGTGGCAAGCGTGGCAAGGTACGACCATACAGCATTGCTGCGTCTGAGTTTGTGTTGTTTCTTGCTGTGTTTAGAGCGATAC
The DNA here is from genome assembly GCF_011947565.3 of Pollicipes pollicipes. Lineage (NCBI taxonomy): Eukaryota > Metazoa > Arthropoda > Thecostraca > Pollicipedomorpha > Pollicipedidae > Pollicipes > Pollicipes pollicipes. The sequence continues at coordinate 2,143,461 of NW_023596545.1, forward strand.
CGTATGTGATGCGTTTGACATTTCTGCTCGACCTATTCCTTACGTGCAACCATACCGGACATGGACTACCATACCGCATCACACCCTCCTAGTTCCTACCGAAGATATGAGTGTCTTGAATGAAGATCCGCGTGTGCAGGCAATGCTCAGGTTACACGGGGCAGACCCCACTCCATCTCCGAAAAATGAGCGTTGTCGTTCAGCGCGGCAAGAACAAAAATCTGGTCTCAATATGTTTGGACTCGTTCACCCATCCCCTGAGAGGACCTGGCATAAGTGAGCGTGCATACGTTTTCTGATTAGCATGCTCCACATACTTAATTGACTTGCTGGTATGGGACACGCTACAAAGAATGCTAACATCGGATTACAACAGCTTAGTCATTTGACGACTCCATTAGGGTACATCTGATTGCAATAGCTGATACATTGAATCGATAGCTTACGTAATAGCTTAAGCCTTGATGCAGGGAGGCCACCGTACAAAAGAAGAGGTAATTTCGTGGGATTACATACCCGTCTTAAGAAATGTAATCCGCGCCTTACAATGTGCGAAGCGCGTGCGTTATCTGAACGGTCCCGATGATCATCTGTCATTAATCTTTATTTGATCTCTCAATGATCTGTCAACGCGCCTGGGAACATCGTCGTGAAACCGGCGGGCGCCATCAGATCTCCGCCTCATCCCACAAACGTTCGCCGGCCACGGGTAATGGCTGTCATCTGGCGTGTCCGATTTTACGTCCCGCTGGTCGGCCCGCCTGCACGCGCGCGCGCCCCGCAGCAGCCGAGTTGACTAACGGGAGCAGCGGCTGGCTGCGGCCAGCAGGCCAGATGGAGTCTCTCCGCCGGCAGAGATACGACTGCGGGCGGCGGCGGCTGGCGCACCAGTCCGACTTGCAGCTGGCAGCCGGTTGACGAGGGACGTGTTTTTGGTGACAATCTACTAAAACGCTTCCAGTGCAACGGTGTCTCTATTACATAATAACGACGCATAGTTGAATGATTGCTGACCTTTAAAAGCCGTGAATGAGTCCCGACGAACTTTGTACTTTAAGCGTTCGTTCAAGCAGCATTCATCGGGGAGTATCAGTGTTGAATACGTACCTCGCTTGCAGGTACAAGCGCACTTGTTCTGGAATCAACGTGGAGCGTAAATCGATCCCGGGATCGACCACATTTTATTAGTGCTGGGGTGGAGTACATTCCACAAAGGATTTTGATAAGTCGGGACTTGGTGAGTTATTTTCCTAGAATCACATATGTGTTCTCAAAGCTCAAGTGTTAGTTACAAACGATTGCATCATCCAGACAGCATATATCGGCAGGAAATGGGAGCGAAAGTGGCGTGACTACGCAGTGTGCAAAATATTTGCTACACAACGGCTTATGTTCCATACAGCATACTTTATCTTCGAAATGTCACCCCTAGAATCAAACCGAACGCGGTCAGTTTCGGCACTGAACCAAATATTCTTGTGGCAGAATCGCAGTCAGTTTTATGTTGCTTTGATTCAGAGCCTGAGTCATGTCCGCGAGCTATGAGTCATGACCGGAATCGATTACGAGTGAGCACAAGTGTAGGCACGTGCGACTTTGCAGCCTTGGTGCACATAGCTCTTCAGACTTCGTAAAAGTTTGGGGCAAGATAGTTGCAAATTTGCAGTGTGCGAAATTCGAAGCCTGAATTATTAACTTAAATGTTCATAGCATAAACACAAAAATATCTGATTGAAATCAATGGCAGTGCTGACATGCAGTGACGGAAGACACCTTCAACTTCTTGCACAACTGTTGATTTGCTAGGTGCTCGTAGCTACTGTTTAAATTCTTGCACAACTTTGATTTACTAGGTGCTCGTAGCTACCGTTCATATCACTATGGCTGTGCCTTATTACCAGTCACCATATAAACACTGTTCACCACAGCATCCAAAGTCCAGTTCATAAAGACCGATCACTCAATGCTGAGCTTCTGCATCCAGCAGTCTTGCTACACATGATAACGTCTGGCTTTCGCGGAGAATTTTCCAATACATTTAGTAGACGAGAACCTAGCTTTGCGCGTTCCCACCTAGTGAGGGGCAGCCAGCGAAAACTGCACACAGCTCTTACGCCTTTTCCACGAAACATGCCACTGAACACTGCGAAGACAGAATTTTGTGCTATGGCAATGAAGAAAATTGGTCACGGTTTGCAGGCTCTGGAAAACTGACAGCGCGCAGCCGTACACGTTGGACCATCAGCTCACGTGTAAACTATGAAAGGGTTCATGGACATTTTGAGATATTGTGTACCGCAGTGGCCTCGGGGAGTCATTCAAGCAGTTTGATTACTTCCGGTGAAGAGGTATCATCATTAGGACTCACGTGAGCCCCGCGGACGCCGTGATGTGAGGTCAATTTCAGAAATCGTTTTAACCCGACATTTAGAGCAAATCTATGCTAGTGAATAACGCTCCTTGCACCATCGATTGAAGGTAGCTAGACTGTCTCTCCGCTCCTAGTGTCGCAACAAAACAAAAAGGAAGCGCTAAGGCACAGCTCAGCACGTGCCAGGTCACGTTTCCCAAAAGTGAAGGTGTTTGTGGACGGGCGACCATAGTTTGCTGCGAGGCAAGCAGTCGTGCCCGAGGTTTGCACCGCCTCAGGGAGCGTACCGCACGTGCTAAGCCCCCGTACGCACGTGTTAAACAACTGTTCTTAACGCCCGAGATGTGGCTCTCTCACATCCGTTCAATGCGGTCTGTTTTCATCATCAGATCGCCGCAAGGTGTCTCATTACTTGCACTCTCGCAGCTCTCGATGGTAACCCTTCCCTTGCTTTGATATCGACGCCGGCAGGGTTTGGTCGATAAACGGTTTTACATTTAGAAGGATACCTAAAGGAGAGTGTATCCGGTTTGGTACAAGATGTCTGTGGGGGGGGGGGGAGCATTGCAAAACCATGGGATGGTTTCACTCCTGCCAGCTTGACACTAATTGATCTCGTCTCCTCTCTCCTATTTCAACGCAACGTAGCGCAAACCAGCGCAAGAGATCTCTAACGCATTGCGCACTCCTGGTCGCTACAGACTGACACAGTTTTTTCCTGCGCTGCTGGGCCTTCACGAGGAACATTTCCAGTTCGCAACGATCACTCCCCTGTTTATCCTCTCCAGCAGCCCCACCCCAGGCATCACGCTTTCAGGGGGAGGGGGGGGGGGACAGCGGCCCGAAGGTGGTGGCGCGTGCCTGCCTAGGCGGATAATTTCCAGAGAGTGCGGGGGATGAGCGGATTGCGTGTGTCTCCGCCGCCGTCTGCGTGTCGCATTAGATGATTAAACAGCAAACGCTTCCGCCAGCCGCGCGCGTGATGAGCGTCGCGAGATCAGAGAACGCTGCCAACGCTCCCCAGCCGTATCACAGCGGCGTCACGCGCACGTGCGCCCCGCGCACCGTATCGTGCCATCGGTCTCTCTCTCTCTCTCTCTCCTCTCTCTCGGGCAGAGGAGGAGAGCGCGTAGAGAAGAGAGATCCCTCTCTCTCTCTCTCTCTTCCTCTCTCTCTGCTCTCTCTTCTATCATCTCTCTCTGATCTCCTATCTCTTCTCTCTCCTATCTCTGTCTCTCTCTCCTCTCTCATCTCTCTCTCCCTATTCTCTCTTCCTCTCTCTCTCTCTCTTCTCTCTCTCTCTCTCTCTCTCTCTCTCTCTCTCTCTCTCTCTCTCTCTCATAATCCAGATCTAATCCAGCCGCTGAACCAAGCAATTAATGTTAAAAAATTACGGCCCCAACTCAGTTGGATATATTTTTTAAGTAACTCAGTTTCCATAGCAAATGTCTTCTCTCACAGCTATTGACTTTTGTTTTTGTAATCCTATAGCAGAAGGCAACTTGTCTGATCTCGATCACCCGTCGCAAAAGACCACCCTGCGATCTATGCAAGCGGCGGTCGGTGTGCGCTGGCGACGCATCTGCTCCGACTCCGCGCCCGGCTGATGGGGCTCCGTCGTATCAGGTCGTCAGGCAACAGTCAAGACCTCTGTGTTGCTCCATCAAATGAAGACAGCGTTCTCAATCGACGCTGCTCTGCCAAATGATGACAGCGCTCTCGATCGACGCTGCTCTGCCAAATGATGACAGCGCTCTCGATCGACGCTGCTCTGCCAAATGATGACAGCGCTCTCAATCGACGCTGCTCTGCCAAATGAACACAGAGCTCTCGATCGACGCTGCTGTACCAAGTGAAGACAGCGCTCTCGATCGACGCTGCTCTGCCAAATGAAGACAGCGCTCTCGATCGACGCTGCTCTGCCAAATGAACACAGAGCTCTCGATCGACGCTGCTGTACCAAGTGAAGACAGCGCTCTCGATCGACGCTGCTCTGCCAAATGAACACAGAGCTCTCAATCGACGCTGCTGTACCAATTGAAGACAGCGCTCTCGATCGACGCTGCTCTGCCAAATGAAGACAGAGCTCTCGATCGACGCTGTTCTGCCAAATGAAAACAGCGCTCTCGATCGACGCTGCTCTGCCAAATGATGACAGAGCTCTCGATCGACGCTGTTCTGCCAAATGATGACAGCGCTCTCGATCGACGCTGCTCCATTAAGCGGCAGTGTTTTCGATCGACACCGGTCGCTTGACGCGCAGTTAGTCCCTGTGGCCCTTATCAAAGCAGGGCATCGCCATACAATGCCGTGCACACCTTGAATGGAGTTCTTTAAGCCAAGTTTAGCTCATCAACAAAACAGCCCGGTCCAACTTGCCGTAAGGTCCAGATCCCGTTCGCTGAAGGACACTCAAGTTTCCTGACGCTGACAGCCGAAAAGGAGAATGGCGCTGTGGACTATCTAGATTTGGAGACGGAGGTGAAATCGCCGGTCCGTTGCGGAACATCAATGCTTTGTACAACCCTCAGTAGGTAAAAATTATTGACGTCTGGATAGTAAAGTCTCCTTGCGCAGTCCTGGTAACAGTCGCCATAGCGATATGCCAGTGGCAGCAGACCATGCGGTGGCGTGTCGCAACGTTGTGCGCAAATAACTCTCCTCATGAGCATTAAGATGTTCTCTTCCATCGCCCGGTGAAATCGCATCCTGCTAGACGCGTCAGGAGGTACTTATCAATCTTTCCTGCCCGCAAAAAATACAGTCAGATCGCGGTCGAAACCAATCACACTCAAACACACCCACATGTCTTCCTAATGACAGTGCAGGTGGCACACTCATTCACACACATAGCATATTACTCTGGGAGACTCTCACCTTTAAAAGGTATTCCCATTCGTACAACACCCCCCACCTTTGCTGCCAGGCCAATCCAAAGTAAGCAAAAATAAGCAAAATATAATCGGCGCGGGGTATTATCATGCTGCATTTGACACTAGAAGCACGCAACCAAATAAGTATGCATTTATTCATCCTTAATACTTGCCTTATTCTAAGATTAGCATCCTAAACGAGCTTTTTCGACCTGTACGTGTTAATGGGTCACACCACTGTCGTCCTCTCCAGCTCGAAAACGTCATTTGCAGCACGTTTGCGCGTCGTTCGGAGTCTGCTGTTTCCTTCAGCGGAAGCGGCGGTGACCTCAGGCTCCTTGCGCCGCAGCGGCGGGCGTTACTGCGGGAGGGGGAGGCGCACCAGATGGCCCCATTACCTGGCGGAGGTGGTCTCTAATGGCTCTAATAACGTCCTGCGTCCTGTCATCTCGCACCCCGGGAGCAGGCGTGCCCGCCTTGGCGCGAGAGCGGTCGAGACATGTGGCAGACGGGCCGCGCCTCAGCGGGCCCGAGGGGAGGGGTAGGGGAGGGGGTCACAGAGCGGCGAGACCGGCCCAAGCATCAACGGAAGCCCACCGAGGGGATAACACGGCATCAGGGCTCGGAACAGAGCTATGGAGAGATGGCGAAAGGGAGATACGGCAGAAAAACAGAAGATCGGTCAGAAGAGTTATTAGCGGCAGCAGCAGATCAGAAAGAGCTAGAGATATATGGACGGAAAGAAAAGGGTTGTCGTGGTAAGAGGGGGATAGAGAGAGAGAAGGCGACAGAGAGGAAGGAGGGGAGCAGAGGAGGAGGAGGGGAGCAGAGTAGTGGGAAAGAGGAAAGAGAGAGGGGAGCAGAGTGGAGAGAAAGAAGAAAAAGAGGGGGAAAATAGCTTCGCTGGGAAAATGTGTGAAAAAGAAAGAGGAAGAGAGGAAGGAAGGAGGATGGAGGGAGTGGGGAGAGAAAGAGAGAGGTAGATAGAGGGGAGAGAGAGAAAGAGTGAGAGAGAGAACGCTACACAAGCCAGAGACATACCTGATGTTGAGATAGTCGTTTTTCGGGCCAGTTTTTCTCCGCGACGCTGAAGCAGATAGAGAGCGTTGGTCTGGCCAGCGTGAAAAGGTCGCTCAAAAGGAGCTCAACTAGTTTTTGACGCGGTCGGACGACCGGCTGAGGACACGGGGGTCAGCGCGCGGAGCAGAGCGCGGTCATCCCAAACTCGTCTGTCGGCCCGCGGGAGAGAGCCGGCCAGGTTTTGTCTCGGCGGCCGACACGGAAGCTCGCGGGGTCACCCCGGTCGGCCGGCGGCCTGGCTCCTGTCAGCGGGGCGAGCGGCGGCAAAAACTGCGCCACGAAGCAGCTCGCCGCGCCGGACGATAACGAAGAGCGGACGGCGCCCGACAGGTGAACCCGATTCTTGGCGCCAGCGTCACCCGCGCGCGCGGCCAGCGGCTCCCGGCATTTCGCGGAGAGCGCCGGCGCCTGGGGAAGACACGACCGCAGTGACGCTGCAGTGAGCTGAACAGATCCGGCGTTTTGTAGAGACGTAGCAACCGCTACTTGGCAAGGGGTGCTATCTCTAAGGGGCAAGGTATCCATGGTCGCTGTTTATACCGCAATTTTAAAGCAAAGAAAGTCATCAATTATTGATCGCACCAAACCGACCGTCAGCGCCCACCGTGGCCAAAGGCGTGACATTGCGGCTCTTCGATAAATAGTGGTCGACAGATACGCCGTCCGATAAATAATACTGCAATTTCCGGCCAGATAACAAAGATCATTATTAGGGGGACCTACGGAGGGGGCAGCGCGGCCACACTGAAGACCGGTAGATAGTAGCACTTGCGTAGTGCGGCATCATACTAACCTAACGTGCAAAACGTCCCTTAAACCATCAAGCGCCGTAGACCATCTGCTCCCTAAACATCCCCGTTGCACATTCATCCAAGAACCGCACCGGCTGACCCCGCCCCTATCCGGGCGCGGCGCGTGTCTCCTGGCCGAGACGACGGGCCCGGCCGAGCGGGGCGGCTAATTAACGAGCTGCGGCGGTCGCCCGGTGGCAGGGGCAGGTGTTCCGGCGCGGCGCCCGGCCGTCGGCCAGGGGTCGTGAGATGAGCCGGCGCCGGACGTTTTTCTCCCCCGAGAGCCGGCCCACTCCCATGGTTAGGCGGTGTTCCCAGGTGGCGGCGCGACCGCGGCTGCAGCGGCAGCGGCGGGGCAGGGACGGGGACAGGGCGGAAGCATGGGCGGGATCGAGGACGGAGCTGGAGCACGGACGGGGCGGTGGAAGGGACGGGCCGGAGGAGAGACGCACAGAGCAGGAACCGGGCCCGTTTGCTGGACTCGGGCGCGCCATCGACATGCGCGGAAGTGAACCTTCCGCATCACGGGAGGTTGTCTTTCGGTGTGGTTGTGCCCGGCGGAGGCCGGGAGGACAGCGACCTGGGTCCTACGACCTTAGCCATGTCACGAACTGAACGCAGACAGATTGTCTCGATCATCATTCTCCTGACATGTCACTGTAGCGAAGCAGTGGTCTTTGACCGGCCCCAGTTATTGCCCTCAGCCGCCCGCCCAGGCCGCCATAACTGAAGTCCTCGGCCGTGATCACGCCCTCGCCATGCATTCGCCGTCCGCCAGCGCAAGCGTGCCGTTTCTCAATCGTTGTTTCTGTTGTGTGCTGAAAGTGCGTCACTCAGAGGGAAGTGCATGCCTGGTTTGCGAGGTGGTCGATCCGTGGGCTCGGTTGGTTGACTTCCTGACCACTGGCCATGGAGACGGAGTGGCGATTGGAGTTCTGGATGGAGTGGCGAGAAAACCTGCCCGGTCATGACTCATCCTATTCCATGTGACGTTCTGTTTTTCTATTTCGTATTGTTGTTTTTTTACCGTGCGGCGGGTGTTTCCGTGCGCATCAACAGTGGACCGCTGTTGAACTTTAAGATTGGTCTGCTCTGGTCTCGGTTGCGAGGGACGCGTGGTGCGCGAGCGCCGAGCTGCAGCGTGTCTGGCCATCAGCGTCGCTGTTCGCGATGTCCGCTCGCCAATCTGTCCCACGCCGCGTGCCGCGTCGCCTCCGTCAATTGCCCGAGTCTGACAAGCGCGCTCAGCGCTCTCATTTCTCGCTGCGACAGTTGTGTGCCATCTTGTGGTCCGCCAGCGCCGGCCGCAGTCCATCCATCTCGCCTTGCGGCCTCATCGGCCCGCGTTCTGCTGGCCATTTTTCCCATCCCGGATTAGGTCCACGGTTTCTGTCTGGGACGTGATTGCCTCGTCTGCGGTCCGCTTCCTTTGTTCCGCGCGGCTCAATCTTGCTGCCAGCGCTCGGAAGTGCTCTCCATTTGGCGCTGTCACTAATGCTCCAGCTTCCTCCGTGAACACCTTCGGATGTGGATCATTACCGCCCGCCGCCGGCCATCCACGCATCCAATTGCCGCTGAAATTGTAGCATCACGGAGTCCCACACCCGGAACGGTCTCGCCGCTCACAAAAACAGTGGCGCAGCGCGCGGCCGGCATCACAGCGTGCTCCTGCGGTGGCGCAGCAATCACGTGCGATGATGACGCTAAGTAGGCGCTCTCGGGCTCGATTTTCCGCCGGTCCACTCGGCTGTCCGGCTGGTAATCGGCGTGCGCTGCGCCGCTGGAAAGGCGCCGAATCTGGCCGGCGCCGTGTGGGAACGCGGCGGCGAGGCGCCCCGGGCTCGCCCGCCGGGCCGCGCCCGAATTACCCGCCGAAAATTATGACATCTCGACGCGTGAGAGCGCCGGAGAACAACATCTTGTGCCGCCGACCGCGGCGCGCGCCGCCGGCCCTTTCCCAGGCCGACTCCGGCGGCTAAATTAATATTTGCGGCCGGCGCTCGTCAGCCGCGGGCGCCGGAACGGAGGCGGCTCCGGCTCCGGCTCCGGCTCCGGCTCCGGCCGCCGCTCCCGCGGAGCCGCTCACCTCGGGTCGGCAGCGGTGACTGGGACGCTGGGAACCGCGACGGGACCGCGCCGGGCTACTGAGGGAGCAGATTTCGCACCAATAGACAAACAGAAGCTGCCGTTGATCTCGTCTGCGCGTGCTGTACGAAGTTGTTGGAGACGCGGGCGATGCGGAGCGGAGTGACACAAGCAATAAGGAGTACAAGGTGAGAACAAATATGAGACGAAAACGAGAAGTGGGCGGGAAAGGGAAAAGAAGAAGAGAGAGAAGAGAGAGAGAGAGCGGGGGAGAGAGGGGGAAAGAGAGAGGGAGAGAGAGAGGGGCGGAGCGACGCAAATGTGTGAAAGTTGGTTGAGGACAGTCCGGCGTCCGGCTGAGCCTCTCGGAGAAGCAGACAGCACCGACTGCCTTGAGCCGTGAGAGTCGAGGTAGGTGAACTCCAGCGCCAGCTGACATGAACTGGCTGAGAGTGAACTACCGCCAGCCCACTGGGGAGCCAAGCCTGGGGCAGCCGCGGGGCCCAGCGGCCGAGCCAAGATGAGCCGGCCGAGGCGCCTCAGACGAGCTGCTCGGTGCCCGGTCCCACTGGCTCATCTAATAGCTCAGGGCGGCACATCTAATTGTCGGCGGATGCGTGAGCACGGCCAGCCAAGCGGATTTGATAGTCAAATTACCCGGCGGGATATACCGGGCGGCGCGGGGGCGCCGGCCAATTACCGCCCACCACGATAAGTCATCGCAGGGAGAGCGGTGGCTTTACGCAACGGCGCATCTGTCGTCGGCGGGGCGGACGCAGGTGGAAATCACGCCAAGACCGAGGCCGTTACGCAACGCATCTGCTGCGGTCATCGACGCATAGTGGCGGGTGCTGATTGGTGATGTGTCAGACTGGTGCTGGTTGGTGATGTGTCAGGCTGGTGCTGGTTGGTGATGTGTCGGGCTGGTGCTGATTGATGGTGAGGTGTCTTAAGCTGGTGTTGGCGCATAACGTGGTATTTTAAGCCGGTTCTGATTAGTGTTGCGGTGTGTCAGGTTGGTGCTGACTGGTGGCCTTTTTTGTCAGGCTGGTGATGCTTGGTTTACACTTTGAGTTAGGCTGGCCATCATTGGTGGTGTCATGTATGGCCTTTATGTATTTAAGGGAGCGTTACACATTTGTATGGGGTTTAAGCTCAAATAGTCATTTTAAAGATCATTCGGTACAGCTCACGGCCTTCCCCTCTTAAACACCCAAACTTAGTTAGTTTCTGAGCTACATGCCCGTGAAGATGTGCAGAATATTTTGTTCAGACTATGCCAAGGTCATTCATGCATGCATGACGCCATAGCAACGTTTTTCAAATACTGCCACTGCATAAGTCGTGGGGCGTTCAAAGCCGCGAAGAATATTATCGTCCAGCCGTTCTGATCTGGCGTCCTTGAGCGCGATTCCCACATATAATGGACATCGATTGGATCTATAACAGTGTTCAGCAAACTGAGCAAACTTCAATCACGAAGCACGTTTGGGCTATGCAGTATAAGAAGTTAGGCCTGGTTTCTTCACCTGCCAGTTATTACGGAAACAAGACTTGTAGCCGAACAACTTAAGAATGACATCAGAACCGAGCATGTGAATTGAAGTAAACGTCTTACACTTACGAATCAATACGCAAGAACACCATAAGAAAGCGCGAAAACATGAGCACACCATAAGATTTGGCTCAGCGAACACTTTCAGTCCGTGCTGTCATCCCTTCATGAGTTTGAAGTACAAAAAGTGGCAGTTTCGCACGGCCAGTTTGGTAGTACCTTAACGTGATGCAAACCGTCCACGACATAATTAAACAAGGGCGTATTTGGGAGCATATTCAAAAGCTATATAATTGTTTGTTTATAGCAGTTTTTCTACTTGAAAGTACAGCAAGATTTATAAGTGAGTTTATTTCATCATAATTTATGCTTGCTTCAATATTTGCAAATGAGGAGCATTCTCTTTAAGGACATGGTTGTGAACTGCACCGAATGATCTTGAAAATAACTAGCTCGGTTCAAAAACCCCATGCAAAAGTGGAACACTCCCTTTCCTTTCAGAATCATTCACCACACGAAAACTGATCTCAAATCGCATCTTTACGAAGTTAGAAGTAAGAAGTACCAAGTTATCTTGACTTCTGATACGACTAGGATAAGATTGCGGTAGAACTCTTCAGGTCAGTGTCGAAAAATACTGGTCATCCCAGACAGATGAAAGGTCGTCATTTTTCACGACAATTGCTAGAACTTTATGTTTAAGTAGGCTACACTACATGCAAGCTGGCTTATCACTTTGTATTCTGCAAGCTGGTTTCGAACTGTCTGCATGGGTGAGCTGCAACTGACTCTTGCAAGAGAAGGCATTCGCTAAGCAAAGCTTTTTCGGTGTATCAGCTCAACCAACCACACGAGTTGTGCAGGAGCGCGTAGGCCTTAAAGTGTCGCGCGACACTGCGACAGGGCCGCCTCGGACACGGGTTGATCCTTTCTGACCAATTTCCAACTAACTTTTCCGTGCCATTCAAACCAAATAGGACGCCCACTCCAGGACTTGTGCCACTATCTAGTGCCGCTGGATAACTGACGCAGCACCTTTCCCCTGGCCATGACGAGACGAGACGGCTATAATGCGCACCCAAATAACATAGGTCAATCGTCTTAGCCAAGAATGATTTATTTCCGGTGATGGCGGCGGGGTCAGCCCGGGTCGCGGTCTCAGGCGGCCGGCCGGCGCCTGTCGGTGGGAGCTGGTGTTTCGCTGGGGGTCCTGGGCCTCTCACGACCCCTCTCCGTCTGAGGGATGGACGGACCTAGCGCCCAGCCTGCTGACGACCTAGTAACGGTTCACTCAGGCCATTGTCAGCGCGATAACGGGATGATTAGACTGTCACCGACTCGTTTCGGCCCGCTCAAAGCTGGCCATCGACCGCTGATAAACTGCGCGCGCCGGTGGATGGCCAGTGACGACGTCAGGTCAGCGGTTCTCGCCCGAGGCGAGCGCCGGGTCATCGACACGTAATCGGGGCCCGTCGGCCTGGTCACCGCCACGGCCGCAATCCTGGGGCATCGGCGCGTCGCCAGCGACGAGCCTCATTGGACTGACGACGGTCGAGCGCCGGGGCCGTGTCCAACCCGTCATTAGACGTGGTACGAGTCGCCCGCGTGCTGTCGCACCGGCGCGCCGCGTCGGCGCATTATTTCGGGCACGGTCGGCGTAATGACCGAGCTGCTCCGCCGGCGCAGCTGATTTCACGCGGTCAGCGCGCCGCGCGCCACGAGCGCCGCAGCCGCGCCACGGTCGCAGCGCTGCCGTTTTACCGTTTATTTTCATGCCAAATTTAGCTAACTGTATCATCGGCTGTCGCAGCGCGCCGGATCCCCCCATTAGGGTGATTACGTGGCCATTACGAGCCCGTAAGAGGGCCGCGGCGACCAGCGATGGCGATTAATGAGCGCCGGCGCACCGGAAGGATGGCGATGCGCCGCAACTCGCCGCCGCCGCGCCGGATTGTGTGTCACTCGGCGAAAAAGCGGCCGTCGCCGGGCCGCGATCCCGGGCCCGCGGAGGGCGAGTTTTTGCGAGCGGCGTCGGCTGCGTATCGGAGCCATCGCCAGGAAGGGTCACGGGGCCAGAGTCCGCCGCCGGCTGGCGGCGGCGGAACGGGAGCGGCGACCGGATGCCGAGGGGCCCCGGCGGCGGCGGAAGAGAGCGGCTGGCCGACCGAGCGACCCGCGCCAGCCTCACTAACGCCCGTCGGGAGGTGGGCCGACGGCAGGTGCAGTCGGTGCTTTGGTCTGACGTTTGTTTTCATCATGGGCTTTTTCTATGGTGAGATCCGACGTCCGTCGAAAGTCGGGCTTATGGCTATTGGTATACTTTTAAGTGGAAAAGGCTGCTCTGGAGAACGTGATTTCTATGTGTAGGAAATCTGCTGCTCAATGCGCCATTCCTTGATTACGTCATCATACCTGGCACAACATTGGTCAGTTGACGGCCGTTATATCCGGATATCGTGCTCACAAATACCATATCTGAACGACCCGACAATGATGATTTTATTGTTCTTGATCGCCACATGGCCTATGCGTTCACAAGATTTGAATGACGTAATCATGGTGTCATCGACACCTTTGTGACCTTAGAATAGTCTCCTCAGAATAGTCTGCACATCTTCGCAGGCGTTTAGCTCAGAACCTAGAAGGGTATATTTCTTAAGAATGGCAGAGTTGTGAATTGCACCGGATGATCTTTAAAATGCCTATTTCAGTTCAAAACCCCATGAAAATGTGGGGCACTCCCTTTCACGGGTGTCGCTTTGTATTCTTTTGTGAGCGTCCTGCCCCCCCCCCCTAAATGTTGAGTTGCCCCCCCCCCAGTGTTGGCTTGGTCCCCCAATGTTTTGGACTGGAATACTACAAAAACGTGGGTAAAAGATGGCCATAACACAAAGTCCATCTTCTTTGATCTTTCTGCGTAGTGGCGTCTCGTACCACTTTCATAACAAAAAGTCATGGTTGCTCTTACCACAAGATACAAATCATAACAGTTGGGCGGATAAACGATGCAATAAATTTCACATATCTAGCGCCATAAGACACGTAATGGTTTGTGATATAAAAATGAAAAGCTGTAGAATATGGGAATGGCGTAAGTCATTCATGGCTAACCCCATCCCCGTCCCCCTCAACCGAAATGCGTGCCGACCCCCCCCCCCCCCCCCCTCCCCCTCTCCCCCCCCCCATGACCGCCATAGAAGGGCGCCATCGGTGCCCTAAGGCGGCCTCTAAAGGGGCACATTCACGTGCAGATCAGAAGAGGCGCGTGCGTTCAGTGCCTGCTCCCTGAATCCAACCCTGCATAACTTCTGTACTGCTTGAATTAAATACTCTTATAAATTATGCAAATATTTAGAACATATATTGTGTTTAATCAAATCAAAGAGAACTAAATCCGATGAGAAAAACATAGGAGGGTAGGTTGTCGGGCCTTAGGTTCGGCGGCCCCTCCAATGGTTTACAAAAACTGACCCACTTGCTCCCTTTAACTTTCACATGCCGTCTTTCACGTTTTAAATGCTATAGTGAAAAGCACCAGATGAGAAAAAAATTGTCAAACTAGCGTCAGTCTAACATCCTGAAACAAGTCGCAGACTCTCCGGTTTGGGGCCTCCCGGTCACCGAGGGTTTCCCGTCCGTCTCCGTATCCGGCCGGTGGCGGCGGCCTTCTGCCGCGGAGCCGCCCGCTCCGTAACCGGAGCGGGCGGCCGCCCCGGCGCTGCTCCTCTCACCTGTGCCGGTGTCCGCTTCCTCGGGCGCGGCCGGCGGCGGCCCGTTCCGCGGCCCGGCTCCTCCCCGCCCCCCGGGCGGCGAGGAGGCACGCCATCGGATCCCCGTGGGCGACACCGGCCGCGCGGCGTTACCGGAGCGGCCGGCGGCGGTCGTGGCGCGACACCCGATCCGCGACAAACACGGCGCGACGCACGCACCGACGCGCGCGGTGAGGGATCTGGGCGAGAGGCCGAGTCTGCGTGACTCGGCGACTCAGATGTTGGCTTGACGTCCGACGGGCGATGTTGTCAATGGAACGGCCCGTAAACAGCAGTGTATTGCTCCCCGAAACAGCGCGCAGGCAGAGCTTTGCTGTGTGAGTAGACGTGCTGATCTATCCGGATCGTGTGCGTGATCAGCTTTGTCGTGCCTGAGTGCGTTTGGGGGCGCCATCCAGTTTCCGGAGCGGTAACATGCTCGCTTGGGCTCCAGCCAGGCGCAGCAGCACCGCGCCCGAGCGACGTGCGAGAGCTGCACTCCCGCTCCGGTGTGGTGCCGGTGAGCGATCCGAACGCTGGCCTCCACTGCCCGAATCGTAACACGGCGTCGCAGCCGAGTGTGGTTACTGGTTAGACCGCAATCGAACCCGTTCGCATCGCCAATGCCAGATAACTGGCGTTTGCCGGTGTCGTTCGGTGAGTGACGTCACGAAAGCGACAAGCATTTGTAGGTACTGTCATAATTCACGGCGATTAGGTTGATGTATCCCAAGCCATCCGAGAGCATGCTGCTAAGTTGTGCCAAAACCTCGTCCATAGAACCTCTTGTGCCGGCTCGAACTAGCTGCGAGGCAACGTTAAACCGCTTACGTCACTAGTGATAGTTTAAGTTCCGGTTGCTATTTGGGAAAGGTACACAGGGAAGGAGACTGAGACCTGCCGCCTCCGTCCACGGGCTCCTGTCAGCGACACAAAGCCTGGAGTGTCCCACATTTGTATGCGGTTTTGAACTAAAATGGGCGTCTTGAAGATAATGCAGTGCTGTTCACAGCCCTGGCCTTCTTAAGATCTAAACCTCTCTAGCTTCTGAGCTACACGCGCGCAAAGATGTGCGGACTATTTCGGGAGGTCATACGGGCATCCATGACGTCATAAGAACATCATTCAAGTCCTGTCATTCATTTGGCCATGCGACGATCAAGACAATAGCAAGACAAGATACAAGCAATATTGTCGAGTCGTTCGTGGCGTTCGTGGCGTTGACCTGGCGTTCGTGAGCAAGGTTTTCAGACAGAACGGCACGAACGGTGTTAAAATAACTTATTCCATCATATATAATGCTTGCCTCAATATCTTGGTGGTTCCTAAGTGTGGAACATTTGCTTCAACCCAGCGTTCGTCACTGCAGTGACAATGGACCCTTTGAATGGCTGGGCCAACGCATCCCCCCCCTCCTGTCCGTGCAGGGGGACATGGCTGATGCCATATTTAGTATAGGTCAGAGCAGCATACCTTCCCCCTCCACTCATCCTCTCTTTCTGCCATTCCGACAAGGTGCCTTGAGTCGTTCGTTACACGTTCAGGAAATACCGCTGGAAAACACTGGACACTGAGCTTTTTACGATTGTATTGCTAGGTCATTGTTTCTCTTGGTTATTTTGACGCAATGTCACAAACATCACATCTTGCTGTGATGGAAGACTGGGTGAATTAGCAGTGCCATTTGTGACGTCATCATGGTCTTCGGGGGGGGAGGGGGGTCACAGCTACCGCTCGCTCGCCAGCGGGCGGCCGGGGCGGTCACCTGACCGGATGTGACCTAAGGGGCATGCGGGCCGCCCGGGTGACCTTCAGTGGACGGAAAATATACCACCCACCGCACCCGAAACTAGCGTTAGTGTCCCGCTCTTTGAATGGGCACGCCACGTGGGCGCGTGCTCCATTGCAGCATTCTTATGGCTTCTTTTTGTGATTGACTATGAAGTGCTCGCCGATACGCCTTCAAGTCTGATTGCAGCATGTATAAATGGCCAACAGCCATGGACATGGACTCTGGTGAATGTTGGCCACGTGTGGGAGCTGCGTAAGCATATATTGACACCCTACAACTCCTTGCGTCTTCCTCCGTCTGCCCGAAATCAGCGCAGACATCTCTAGCAACTCGTGAACCCCGCTCCACGGCACCAGACCACGATAAAGCGGACTATATACGGCCGCGGACGCTGGCTCCGACCAGCCAGACCAGCACGCACACCTGCGGCATTGTCGGAGCATGAGCATGGCGCCGAGACACCGCGTCGTGGTGTTGCTCGCTCCTCCCAGGCCGGGTAGTGGGCGGCGGGGCTCCGTGGTGTTATTCGCTCCCTCCGGGGCCGGGCAGTGGGCGGCGAGACTGTGGTGTTGCTCGCTCCCCTCAGGCTGGGCAGTGGGCGGCGAGACTGTGGTGTTGCTCGCTCCTCTCAGGCTGGGCAGTGGGCGGCGGGGCTCCGTGGTGCTGCTCGCTCCCTCCAGGGCTGGGCAGTGGGCGGCGGGGCTCCGTGGTGTTGCTCGCTCCCCCAGGCTGGGCAGTGGGCGGCGGGGCTCCGTGGTGTTGCTCGCTCCCCCAGGCTGGGCAGTGGGCGGCGGGGCTCCGTGGTGTTGCTCGCTTCCTCCGGGGCTGGGCAGTGGGCGGCGGGGCTCCGTGGTGTTGCTCGCTCCCCTCAGGCTGGGCAGTCGGAGGCGAGCCGTGCGGGAACGGCAGCGCGCCCGACCTGGCACACCTGCGGGATGGAAAATTGGGGCGGAACTAGACATGTGATTGCCAATTAGCCGTCGTTCTGACGCGCCCTGCCGGTGCGCCACTGCGCCTCGCTGTAAAGACCAAGCCATTATCCGCGCAAATTACCGCGGGCCATTACAACGAGCCCTGTGCAACATGTTGCTGCGGTGCCACGCTTCGTGTGCCGCTCAGCCGAGCGGCGCCATCTTAAGCCGCGCTTGCGACCTGCGGCGTCTTCCGGCGCGTGCGCGCGCGGCCAGGGTCTCGGCAGTGCGCCGCTTGTTACCCCGCGCCGCCATCGCCGCCATCGGCCGCGGCGAGCGCGGCGCGGTGCGTGGCGCGGCGTCGAATCTGTGCGTGAGATGAGAGATGCGCTGCGGGCGGCGCGCGCTGATTGGCCGTGGCGGCCGGCGATCCGCAGATGCGGCCGCTGATTGGTCGCCGTCTGGAGATCAGATCTGGGGCCGGGCGGCGGAGCCGGCGTGCCCGACAGCTTGGCCTCGCTGGAGGCGCCAGGCCGGCCGGCCTCGGTGAGCGCAGGGGCAGCTGACGGTCGGTTCCAGCTCACTGCGCCCTCTAGGCCTCCGCTGTACTGCTGGGTGCCGGGAACGAGGGTCTGCTTGGGCTGGCGACGGGCAAGGAGAGCTTTCTGGAGCCACGTCCACTGCGCTCAGTATTTTATGGCTTTGGTTTCGTCGCCCTTGATGTCTCACGGTGTATGACAGGTAAATGAACGTACTTTCACCAGCGACTCTCAAGACTATCAGTCTTCTGGATAGCATGTGTCATCAATTTTGCCCGTAGAACGGACATTTATTCGTTAAGCGTTTCGGTAAAATTGGAATTCGCTTCACACGGCGACCGAGGTTCGGCATAATTTTCTAACGTCTAATAGGTCGTCCCCTAGGCCCGGGCGGGAAGTGATCACGCCTGCAGCAGCAATTTCTGAAATCTAGGTAATTTCTGATTTCCTTTGTTATCATTTTGTGGGCTACTGGAGGATAAATAGTGAGCAGAGCGGAAACAGTGTTCAGAGCAATTTAAGCGCAATCAAGGGGTCCCCAGAATCCCGACCACAGTTAATACCATTTGGTTAATTATTCGTCCGTTGCAGCGTCTGAGAACAGTGCAGCTCTTGTGCGATGCGCCCTACCGGCCGCGTATTACACTTCTAACTACTGGGAACCGGCAGTCGACCATGGGAACGCAGCCACTTATTAATAAGGAGTAGCGATGCTAGGAAGCGGCTGCGTCCAGCGAATTAGGCGCCTGTGGGATAGACAGACGGCTGATTGATGACACTGTCCGAGACCGATGTGGAAACACACAGATCGGGAGAAATTCTCGTCCAGCCAGCTCGAATAATGGACCGTAAATATAGACTTTGCGACACAAGCGCCGACGCCGTTTGGAGGCGGCCATTGGCCGGGCGCGCGCGTCGAGCGGTCGCGGCAGCGCAGCTCACGGCGCGGCCAAAGATCGCTCCTCCTCCGATCTGGGTCGGAGCACGGACGAACCGTTGGCCGGCCGGCGCCCTGCGTGACGCGTGACAGCGTGACAGCGTGACACGCCGGCAGGGCGGGCCCCGTTACGGCGGGCAGCAGGGACGCCGCGGTCGCATTGTGGCCCACCAAGACCGGCGTGGCGCCTGTCCGCCGCGCCGTCTCTCGCCGACTCTAATGAATTCATCTGCGGCTAATGGCCGCCGCCGGCTGACAGTAATGCCGGCCTGCGTGCCGGCCGCGCCCTGCGCCAGATCTGCCGCCCGCACGGGCCGCGCGGCGTTAAATGGCGCGGCGCGACGGCACAAAACCGGTGCGTTTTTGTTTTCATCTCGCCGCCGGTTTTTGTCGTTTCCGGCCGGTCCAGGTGGCGTGACCCGCCGGCGCCTTTGTTTTGGCGGCGCGGCAGGAAATCTCCCATCACCGGCGACTGCCGAGCCGCCGCGCCAAGAAGGTCGCAATCGCCGCCGGGCGCCGGCTGCCGCCGCTGCCGTCCGGCTGAACTCGCGGCTCCCGTGGCAGGACGACTCCGCACGCGCTGTCGCAGGCGCCGCGAAAACGGGACTCACCCTGGAACACTCCGCTTTCCAGCGGATCGGAGCAATCAGCTGCGCTAATGAATTGCGAGCACGGCGATTCGGGTCATGTTTTGCGGCCGGTTAGTCGACATGAATTCGATGCGGCCGTTTTTCGTCGCTGAGCAGTGGAGGATATCTCCCGTCGTTTTGCGTCGCGCGTGCGCTTGACTGAGCAGCAGTGCGCTTTCATGGTCAGGACGGTGACGGCTGTGCCCTTCAGTCCGGCAGAACGACCTTAGTCGGCCGGGAGAGCGGCGGGTCCAGGCCCGTGAGTAATGGCTGGGGCTCCGGAGCTCCGCGGCATCCGGCCACGTTGAAGCTGGGGTGTGCAGCTGTTGAAGCTGTGGTTTTCTCGCCGAACATGCCACTCGGGTGCGGGTTTATTGCCTGTTATTGGGAGGTGCATTGCAGTGGCTTTGCTTGGTGTGTGTTAGTCGTCAGACAATGCGCATACCACACGGGGGGAATCTAAAAAGTGTGGTTGATTGCGAACCGCCACCCAACCGCGTCGTGCGGCATTCAGAACGCAAGTTCGCGATTTAATGGAGCATGTCGGTAAGGTTTTTCAGCATGTGTGCATGAATTATAGCACGTTGCTCATCCAGAGTTGGCCGAGCGCCTTTGTCGCAGGATATCAGGCACACCTGAGTTGCCGATGCCAACGGCAAACTGCGACCCAGCGAGCCGGTGACCTGACGCTCCTTGCTGCTGTTCCCGAGGAGTTCGCCGCTCCGTGCTGCTGTTCTCGGGGAGTTCTCCGCTCCGTGCTGCTGTTCTCGAGGAGTTCGCCGCTCTGTGCTGCTTGCTCCCGAGGAGTTCGCCGCTCTGTGCTGCTGTTCCCGAGGAATTCGCTCATCGCGAGTCCAGCGCGACTCGGCGCCACACGCGTGCCTCCGCCCCAATATCTTCCGCTCTAAATGGGACATCGCAGCCGATCTCGGCCAGCTGCACGCGGCTTCGGACGACGCCAGCGATAAGGAAATGGTCCGCCAACAACGGCCGAGGGTGGCGTGCGGGCCGGACGGGAACGCCACACATCTGGCCTTGTTGCGACGGGGGCCATCACATGCCAGTCGGCGGCTGGACAGGCGCCCCTGCCGGAGCCGCGCGACGGGTGCAGCGGCGGCCGGCCGCCCCGCCAGCGCACGCTCCCCCGCCGGCGGCCTCCGCCTGCCGAACCGACCCGTATCTGACGCCCATCACTCCGAGCTGCTCGCTCCAAAACGGCGTTTTTCCCCGAGTCTGAGGAAGAGCGGCGCAGTGATGGCGGCTTGATTGGCGTTATTGTTTGCAGAGCGCGGTCGCGGGCTGGCGGGCTGTTCTCGGCAGCAGGAAAGTGACGACGATTCATTTTTCCGCAGCCTCGGGAGGCGGTGACCATGCCTGCTGTACGTGCTTTGTTAGACGTGTTTCGGCTAAGTGGACCGGTAAAAATACCTATCTGAGACGGACGAAAAAAGACCGGGACAATGGCGTCCACCTCACTGGGGAAGACAGACCCGGTGTTTACCGGCTCGTTGCAGAGATGGTCGCGATGAGTCCGATCCGGCCCGGTCCGGGTTGGCTTGGCCCGGCTCTACCGTATAGCTTGACTTTTCCGCTTAGGTCATATTGTTATGGTCGTAAGTTGAGACCGCTCTGGACTACAGGTCGGCTTGGTTCTGTTCCGGGCTCGTCTCCGTTCCCCGCTTTAGCTCCGTTCGGACTGTTTCAAACTTGCTTCGACGAACCGGTCTGGTCCACCTCGACGCGGCTCGGCCCGGCTCTGCCTGGCTCGGCTGCGCAGTGGCCGCAGTGGTGTGTCTCCTCGCGTTGTTTCATCTAGCCTGGAGCCGGCGAGCGTGACCCGGTCCCACTGGAGGGCCTGCCCTGAGCTGGCCCGGCTCGGCCCGGCCCCCGACGCCCCAGGCTCAGGTCACAGCGCGCACGCCCGCACAAAGGCGATACGCCGCCGTGACGCTAGCCGTGACTGAGTCACTGTAAGCCGCCATAACGCCGTCGCCGCCGCCGCTGGGACCCCCAGCAGCTCCCCTCCCTCGGGCGCCCTCCGGCCTGGTCAGAGGTTACGAACGGTAGTGGCGCCTGGCGCCGCCCGTTCTCAGGCTGTGGAGGGGGCGGGGGGGGGGACAGGTGTCTCGACGGACGGTCTCTCGGCTGCGGCAGGTGGCCCGCCGGATGGGCCGAGAGGGAGCCGGCGCCGGCGGATGGGTGCGCATCCAAATGTGACGCCCCAAGATGGCCAGATTGAACCGGAGACAAAGCGCGGGATGCGGACGCCGTCATGCATGGAGATTGGGTGGCATTAGGAGATGCGCGCGCGGAGACCGTGACGGCGCCGCCGCAGGACGACGCCGGGACGTGACAGGATGACATCATGACAGGATGACAGGGTGTTGTCCATCCCAGGCTGCGGCTGAGCCCAGAGGAGGCCTCGCGCCGGCCCGGTGCACCGGAGCGTCCCAGTTCGTGTCGCGGCGGCCTCATGGGCCGTGCCGGCGCGCTTGGGGCGGCGGGATTGCCCCGTGGCGACTGGGCGCCACGCCGGCGAGACGGGTCATTCTGGAGGCGACGTCCGGCACGCGTGGACGCCGCGGCGCCCGCCGCGGCAACCGCTACGCTCGCCGCATTATCTCCGGCCAGCGAGCATGACCGACGCCGCGGCCATTCGTGATCACCCGATATGACCGAAATGACGAGATAGGTGGCGTCGGCGCCGCGCTCGGCCGCCGCCGGCGCCCTATCTGGGCCCGCCGCGCTTCGCCGCCGACGACGATCGGAGAAATAAGGCGCGCCGCCGGCGTCTCGGGCGCCGCATCCGCCGCCGCCGCGCCACCGTGACGAATCACCGGGCGCGCCGCGCCGCCGGCCAGCGCCGGCCGCGGCAGGTGGAGCCTTGGGTGCCCCGGTTGGCTCAGGGCGGCGTGACCGGAGCTGCGCGGCCGGGCCGGATCTTAGGGGCGTGCGGGGCGGAAGCGGGGAATGTTGCACCAGCGCGGCGATGTCTGGAGGTTTGTGTCGACCCTGTCTACACTGGGGGGAAAGCCTGCGAGTGTGAGTCGCATCCATGCTGTAAAATGTCCGTGTTGAACTCAGAGTGACCATCATTGTGAGTTGTGCGTCAAAATCATCGAAAGTACAGGACGAGTCATTGCAAGGTTTCCCATCATGGGTATATCTATCGACGCATGTTGGGACCGGTTTCCAGTCTCAAGGTTCTACAGCGCGTTCGAGCCTTGAAATGAAGCTTATGGGAATCGTATGCAAGTAATCAGCATGAACAGCAGATGTGCCGAGACAAATTTCCCTCGAAAGTCTTAGAGGTCGCTTCAGCAACTCTGGCTGTCCTCACGGGTAGATTTTCGAAGGAGGAGTGTTCACGCTCTCTGTGTACACCGCAGCGGGGCCGGTCAGAGCAGTAGCTAATGAGCCGGTAAGAGGAACGGCCAGCGGACCGGTGAGAGGAACGACGAATGGGCCGGTGAGAGCACCGATGAGCGGGCCGGTGAGAGGAACGGCCAGTGAGCTGGTGAAAGGAACGGCGAGGAGACCGGTGGGAGGACCGACAAGTGGGCCCGTGAGAGGAACGGCCAGTGGGCCAGTGAGAGGACCGACGGGTGGGCCGGTGAGAGGACCGACGAGTAGGCCGGTGAGAGGAACGACGAGTGGGCCGGTGAGAGGACCAATGAGCGGGCCGGTGAGAGGAACGGCCAGTGGGTCGGTGAGAGGAACGACCAGTGGGCCGGTGAGAGGATCGACGAGTGGGCCGGTGAGAGGGCCGATGAGTGGGCCGGTGAGAGGACCGACGAGTGGACAGGTGAGAGGACCGCCTCCCCAGCGGCGTCCCAGTAGGGTTGGCTGGGGCGCCTGACGTTATCTGACGTTTATCTCCCATCGACCCGCACATGGCGTTTGATAGCGCGACGTGTGCGCAGCTGTGAGAGCAGCCCGCGGGCGACAGATGCGGGGCCCCGGGTCACCGCGGGGGCTCCCCACACCGCCTGCCCTTCTGCGCTCTCGGGGAATGTTGCTCCTGCCTGGGTGTGAGGAGCGTTTCTGCCGTTTCGGCCGTACACCTGGGCACAAAGTCGAGTTATTGTTTTTCATCGCGTTGATTCTTGCTTGGCTGAGCGGATCGGCTGCAGAACTGCAGCTGCTGAAGAGCTTTCTTTCGGCAGCCCAACGGGTAGGGTGCATGTAAACAGAACGACATTTTAGCCCGACGTACTTGAACCTGAGCAGCTATCGCCGTCTCCCTGTCACTGCTCTCGCTCCCTGTCTGTGCCGCCGTCTCGTCCTTTCATTGTTGTCCGTCACCTGTACCGAGCCACCGTGTCCCGGGAGTCGCCGATTAACAGGGCAACATGTTTGGCGTAACCCACACCGTGCGCACCCGGTCGCGGCCCAAAACAGCGTCCGTCCCGGGCGTGTGGCGTCCGCTAATCCGCGACAGCAGCCGCAGCCGCCGGCCGTAATCGTATCCGCCGCCGCGGCCGACATGCGATAGCCGGCGATAGCGCCATCCGCGCCCGCCCGGCGGAGATGTATCCTGCGAAGCCGTACGACGCGCGCGGCCGGATCAGAAGCCCTAGACGCCATCTGGCGGAGAGGAGCATCTCCCCAGGAAGCCGTACGGACGCTCCCCTCACCCCTCCCCCCCCCCCCTCCTCCCACCCCTCGCGTGGTCGCTCTATCTCTCCGGTCGCAGAAAACACCCAGCCGGAACTCCGCTCCAGCCTGGTCGTGCAGCTGGCAGAGGACCGACGGAGAACCCCCGGGAGCGCAACGGTTGTGCGAAGTCGGGCCTACCGTCCGCAGAGGCCCTGCAAGCTGCTGGAAGTAAGCTGCTGGGGGGCTGAGTCAGAGCTGGCGGCGCAGCGGTGGACGGGACCGGCGTTGGCCGTTATCGTGTCCTGCGGCTGGCCGCCGCTGGGCCAGGAGCGAGCCACGGTCCAGCTACTCGGCTCCTCCTGCTGCCGTGGAGCTCCGCGGGGCTGAACGTGTTGAGAGCTGAGAGCTGTCCCGTCGCTCCATAGTTTCTCATTGCTTCTGTTTCCGCGTCGCGAACCGTGAGGCAGGCCGCGGCCGGACATCACGAAGTGCGAGACGTGTGCAGGAACTACGGACTCGTGGACAGGACGTGTGCAGGACTTCAGGTCTTGTGGCAGGACGTGCACAGGACGATTCCTCAGAGGCCTCAGCTGTTCGGGCCACGGACAGGATCTCTGGGACGGGACGAAGGGGACGTGGACGGGACAGCGACATGCGGAACATGTGCTGACCTCCCTCTGTCCGTGCCGCTGATTTCGCACCGTCTAGCCATCGCGCTGTGGCGCCTGAGCCACGTCAGGCGTTTTCCGCCGTCAGGGCGCCGCGAGCCTGGGGAAGAACCAGGACCGTCCCCTGTCCCCACACTTCCCTGTTCATCAGCGGTGCCGAGGCGGCATCGGCACACCCGGCACGGCCGCGCGTTCGTGATCTCAACCTGCGCCCCGGAGCTGATGCCGAACCAGCACACGTGACGGCACGGGAGGGGGGGGGGGGTGCGCTGCCGGCGACACGTGAGCAGCGAGGGGCGGGGGAGGGACGGCTCGCGCGGCCGGCGCCCGCTCCGTCCGGGCGCGTCGGGCGAGCTCTCTCACCTTGAGACGCCGGCGATTATCGCATCCGCCGGGCCGGCCGGCACGCGCCGCCTGCAGCCGCCGCCGACGCACCTGCCGCCCCCCCCCCCCCCCGCGCCCCGCCCGCATCGGCGCCGGGTCAATCTCGGCGGTCCAGGGTGGGGGGGGGGGGGGGAGCAGGTGGCTGGCGTCTCGCCGGACGCAAGAGCACTCGACACACGGACGCACGTCCACACCGGACGTGCCGGGCAGCCGACGGCGGCCGCTAATGCGCCAGATGACTCAGATCTGAGTCACTCAGACGGAGCACAGGTCACAGAGTCACAGGTCGACGCGGCGGCATCTGGTGGAGAGGCGGACCCTCCCAGCTGGAAAGGCTTTGATAATCTTTTAATGCATGCATCCTTTATAATAGAATGCATGGTATCTGCGGAGGCTATCTGAAGGCTTCCTTTGTTATGCCGTACTTTAGGTTGCAACGCCGCGCTAAAAATGCTAAATAATTATACCTAAATCAGAATGTACTTGTATACACGCGAGCGCGCGCGCACACACACACACACACACACACACACACACACACACACACACACACACACACACACACACACACACACACACACACACACACACACACACCACACACACACCACACACACACACACACACACACACACACACACACATATATATATATATATATATATATATATATATATATATATATATATATGTATTATATATATATATGTATATATAAAAGTCGCGCGCGCGTTGTCTGCTGTTTATGCGCGCTTGCGTTTGCAACACACCTCTGGGGTTTCGAGTAGGTTTCATTTCATTGGCTTAAAAGTCGGTCTACGTCATGAATTGTTCGAACAAATCTCGACTTTAATCACGAAACAATCGAGGGAGACATAAAGCAGAAAATCCGTGCGGATGAGGCGTTGCCAACAAACTCATGCTCGCAATGCCTTTGATTGCATGACACGGTCGTGCAATGCTTATTGTATGAATTGGGACGACCCAGTTTACTACTTGATGCTACGAAGTGCGCCAATGACGGCAGGGACAAGCAAAATTAATCTGTGTTTGCATTCACACCAAGTGCATGTTCGGCTGTTGGAGCATTTTATCGGGCGGATGTTATCTGAAACGAGTTGTATTGGTTGTGCAATGCTGAGCATTCCGAACATATGGCCGATTGCGTACCCATAGGAATTCACGCTAAAAAAAACACTCACAACCACATGCACAGCTTGAAGACACGTTCAGGTAATAGCTACGCACCCAAAAATATGTGCGCGCTAGCGTGGCTTTCGTAAGATGTTTGACGACAGACAGCCTTGGTCGAAAACACCTACGTTTCGGAAACGTGCGCATTTGCAGGACATACAATAATTATAAGGCATCTGCGAACGTTGCGATCTTAGTGGGATGTCTCAAGAATTAGCCTAATCAGTCTGTCGCAACTGAATGACTCAAGAGCTCTAATGACGTCGCGTATGAATTCGGTGCATACCTGATAGTGTCTGTCGAGTCACGACATCTAAATACCTTTGTTTACACATGTACCGAAAATAATAATAGTAATAATAATTGTGACAGACATTGCCGCCTGCTTTTTGTTCGAGCATTGTAGTTTTCATCTGTGTAGTGGCAGTGGGGGTCATCAGAATGGCTCATGTTTGTAGGGCTATCGCGAACGATTGTCCTCCGGATGTATCGGAATCAGAATGTGCCGCTACATGTATGACATGCTCTTCCTGAGGGCAACCATCCCTAGCCCTGGTGTTCGCATGTGTTTGGGCAGTCCCTGGACTCTGGGCAGGCTGGCACCCTACCCTGGCCCCCGCCGGCCGGTCCCTCCCCGGTCCCCTCTCCCTCCCCCTCTTCCCCCCCCCCCGCGCTGTGACGGGCCACGCGCCGCGCGCCGGTGCCGTAATTTGGCATCGATCCCATCCCGCGTGTACCTGTGTTCAGATGACGGCGTCGATGATTTATTCTCGGGAACAGGTAGGGTGGCCGGGTCGATGCGGCGGCAGCGGCGGCGCCGGCGCTATCCGCCCGCGACGCCCCCTGCCGGCCCATTTGTAGCCGCGCCCGGCGGCGGCGGCGGGGCGCAGCGTCAGCCCCTGCCCCCGCCCGCCCTCTGTGTTTGCTTCGCGGCTGGATTATTCGCGCCGGATAGATTTGCCGCGCGTGTGGAAAATCGCCCGTAATCAGATTAGGCCGCCGGTGAGTAATGGAAATCGGGAACAGGTTGGCGAGGGCCGTGCGGCCGCAACCCGGCGCACGTGGTGACCGACACGGCCTGCACTGCCGGCTCGTGCGCCGCACGGCACGCGCCGCGGCGCCGCCAGCCGCCAAGCCGCTCTCTCCCTCTCTTTCTCTCTCTCCCTCTCTCTCTCTCTCTTTCTCTCCCTCTCTTAGAGCCAAACGCAAGCTCTTTCTCATCTATACCTACCGGCGCACATGCCCGCTCCTTACCCGCTTGCTGTTCGCTCCCTCTGCTCCCCGCCCGCTGTCTGTTTCTCCCCGCTACTCCCCCCCTCCCTCCCCCAACTCCCAGCTTTCAGTCCCCAGCTCCCGCCCTCCCCCTATCCACTCCCCACTACTCCTGTCGCCCCCTCAGATCCCCGTCACTCCCCGCTCCCTCTCGCCACTCCCCAGCCCACTCCCTCCGTTCCCGCCCTTTCCCCGCCCGGGGCTGAGCCCCCATCATCGTCCAACTGCAGGGCCCATTCGCGAATTGCAACACGGCCATCGGGCACGTGCTGGCCGGCGGCGCGGCTCTGTTGGCCGGCCATCTGGGGCCGGCCGGGCGGGCGCCGCCTTTGTCCGCGGCCCCGGGACAGGTGACAGGCGCGCAGCCTCCCTCGCGCTCCACCATTATCGCGGCGCGGACAGCGGACCACAGCTGCGGCGGCCGCCGGCCCATGAGATGAGCGGCTGCTATATATCACTGGCCTCACTGCGCCCGGATAAATTGCCCGCGAGACGAGCAGAAAATTGCGGTGAAGTGGACGCCCGCGGCGGCGGCTACCGCGCAGACGGGGGAGGTCGCCACGTGCTGGGGCGCCGCGAGCGCCGCCGTCTGCTGGCCGGCTGGTCTGCGGGCCCGCGGGGCATGTGAAGGCCGTGCTGGCCCGGCTGCTGCTGGCGATCAGTTGCATGCATCCCGAGAACTTACTCGCATCGGTCATCGGTCATGCTATGTTCCGTTGTTTCCGCACTGTCCCGGCTGCTGTTGCTGATAGCTGGGTGGGTGACCGTAACACTTCACGCCAGAGACGGGAAGAGCATTTGCTCACATCGCGATACTGCAGTCTTGTTGGTGAAAACCGAAACGCGGCCAATCAAGCCCATGGTATGCAGCCGGCCAGTTCGCCAGCGGAGGACTATCCGAGCACATGAGGTATAAAGCTTAGGCAGAGCACATCGCGAGGCATCCTCGATTTGTTCCAAGTGTGAGTCTACATGACCGAACCGGTCGACATCCTCGCGTGGACACGCCTCCCCGTGCACCCTCGACTGCGGCCAGCGGGCCCATGGTCACCAACAGCGGCTGGTATCGGCAGCGCGTGGCTGTGCGTGCCTGCCAGCGGTCGGGAGCGGCCACCGGGCAGGCCAGTTTCCGGGTCCAATTCGCCAGGCGGCGCGCGGCGCCGGCAGCGTGAGAAGCAGTCGCCCTGCAACTTCCGGCGCCTCGCGTCCCACGCTCTGCGGACGGCGGCGCCGGGGGCCGGTCCGAGTCTGCCCGGCCGGGCCTCCCGCCGGGCCTCCCGCCGGACGCGGCGGGTCGGAGCCGGTGCAGCCCGACTCTGCGAGGTGCCGGCAGCGTTGGTGTCCTCTGAGCCGAGCTCAAGAGGGGTCGCGAGCTCGGGACCGTTATTGACGGTTGGGATGAAGCGTAAGTTGTAATCTATATAGCTCTCAAGTAGGTCTTGATTGCACTGCAATGCAGCGGTCAGCGTCGAAGGGCGCGGCTTGAGATATCAGGGAGATCCCCCCGGAGAGCAAACATTTGCTTTGTCGTCTGAAGACTAGCCATATCAAATACCACGAGCTCAAAATCCGCCGGGTCCAAGCTGCACAGACAGCTCATGTTTTTTACACCTGCTGATAGACAAAATCTGTGCAATCCGTCAGGCGGAGGCTGAGCTGATCAGAAACCTCGCAGCGCAAAGCACGACATGGTCACTGGAATCTGGCATGCATTAGGGGCCAGACCAGATCAGCTGCACTGCGCAATGTGTTGGCACGTATACCTGAACGGTGCCCAGTAGTCCGCGCCCCACCATTGGGCTCCGGCACGCCGCGTGACTCCACAATGGGTGCATTCATCTCGCGGCGGCGCTCACACCTTGCACATAACAGCGTCCAAGCGAGGCTCACAGTTGGCTCAGGCAAGGGCAAACAAGCGACTTCCTTTCCGAGAGTACTTTCTCATTGGGTGCAGATGCCTTAGTCCGCGAGATTCACATGCACTCGGTAATTTCCTGAGTCATTTTGCTGCCGGTGCAGAAATTCTCTCACAACCGGCGCGCGGCAGAGTGCTCCGCCGAGCTTCCGCCGCCGCCGCAGTGCCACCGTCGCCCCTGCAGCCGCTGAAGATCCGGATCCTGAGGAGGATCCGGATCCTTCGCCTGCAGAAGAGCCTGTCCGTTCAGTGACGTCACTAGTTCCGCCGTTACCTACGTTGCGCTGTTGCAGGGTGGCGTTGCACAACGTTAGCAGCACGTGCCCATCTCGATCTGCATCTCGCAGCGCAGATCGCAGGTTTCCCCGGCCAGAGAGGGTCGTATCATGCGGAGTTCGTGCATCGCCGAATCCCGTTTGGTCGCCCCGACCACCGCAAGGCCTGGCCGTCGCGGCTTGGTGCCAAATCGCTGACGAGACGAGCGACGAAAGCTATTAATTCACGGTCAAGAAAATGCACTGCCTTTGCAGCACGAAGACACAGGTGTATGCGTGCGGTTGTCACGGCCTTTAGGCAAACCGCAACCATTCCTGAATTAAGCGTGCTGATCTGTTTGAGGCCGCACGAGGCCGCACGTCCGCCGAACAGCAAAAGAGTTAAGATCGTTGGAGGAAAGTGTGCCGTCCTTAAGGATTGTCACAAAGCGCCCTGCCATTAACGCGCCGCATTAACTATGTAGCGCTGCGCATTGGGCTGAAGAGTACACCGTGTTCACCCAGGGCACACAATAAACAATTCATGACGATTTAATGCCAGGTCTAAAAAGCCGTGCAAAGCTGTAAACGGAAATATCTACTGCAAGCATGGCGACGACCATAGTCCACAGACGGTTGCTGAAAACTTTGATTGGTCCAACGAATTCATGGCACTCGTGAGTGCGAGATTTTAAGGCCGCTGGCTGCCGACAAAGTAGATGTTTGCGCTTAGGCCATGGCCAAGGTTGCGCTAGACTGAAACTCGTTCTGGGACGTTTCACAACGAACGCAGCTCAGTCGCAGAGTCAAGGCAGTGTTGTAATGTTAACGAACAGAATGTAGTACTTTGACTATGAGTGGGTAAAATCAAGGGAAAATCTGTCGAATGGTGTGTGCCTTTGCAGCGGCGAGCTCGGACCAAACTATGCACTACTGAGAGACATGTGTTGAACGTATGGCACCGGAGGCCGGAATCGGTTACGCCCAATCTGATTCCGCGAGCGTAACGTTCCACTTCCTTCCTGAAAGGCGACACTTTCCGTTTTAAAATACGGTGTTCATTGCATACAAACGTCATCAGAGCGACAGGCTCGACCAGATGACCGACAGGACTTAACCTATCGGCTCGCGCGGCGCCGCCAGCCGCCAGCCGCCGACCCCCCCCCCCCCCCCCCCCCCGCCACGTAATGGGGCTTGACCGGAATTGCCGGACTGGAGATAGGTCCAACCAGGGAGCCAGCAGCTTATCGCATTCCTGGGCACCTCAGAAAGGCAAGAGGCCTCTCTCTGACCTCCTCCCTCGTCGTCAGCGGCTTTCGCGGCTGTTTGCCGTCACTGTCCCTCCCGCGCTCCAGTAATGCAAGCAATGATGCACGCCGACTGGCGTGACTTCACTTTCCTTCGAGCACCGACCCAGAACGGCGCCTGCAGCGATATCGCACGACCGGCTCGCGGACGGCAGTGTCGGACGAGCCCTCCCCTCCCCCTCTCCCCCTCATGTCTGGACGAGGGAGCGCCTCCGACCCCGCCGTGCGATCTCAGCCGGTCGGCTCGCGCGTCCCGGCCGCGCTCCCCACGCACCCGGCCGCACGCCTCACGCGTCCGGCCACACGCCTCACGCGTCACGCCGCCGACCCACGCGTGACACGCGTATCACCAGCGGAGCACGGTGGCCCGCGGGCAGCACGTGAGATCAAGATAGCGGATGGCGGCGGCGGCGACCACCGCGGCCGGAGGACATCCGGCCGCCCGCGTTCGCGTGACGCCTCAATATCCGCCCCCGCGTCATTGGCTCAAATCAGATGAGTCGGCAGGTAACCGCGCGCGGCAGGGGGACCGCGCGGAGACCACATTACAGTTCGGCGAGGGCGCTTGGCCACCGCCTTGGGTCTCGGGTGCATTAGAAGGTCGCACTTTGAGCGGCACCCAAAAGATCGTCCGGTCCACCCTGAGAAAAGCGTTATGAATCCATTGCGTTTGAACTTGATTAGGTTAAGCAAGTCTCGACTAGTGCTTCAGTCGCTGTGAAGAGGACAGACTCCAATCACCAGCATTTGGAGGGCTGTATAGTTAGGTGTCACTCATACAGCATCCTCGATGCACGTAAATCGGAGGAACTGGGAGGGTTGCTATTTTTGCCTCGGTTTTTATCTGCAGCGACGTGGCGTTACCGTGAGGCTATATCCAAGAGAAGTGGCCGCTGCCTCCGCTGTCGCCCTCACCATGCATTCCGATTTCCCCTGCATATGTGAGCATCACATTATAGATCACACAGATTATTGCGTTACAGACGCGAACGGTGACCTCTCTCGCAAACGTCTCGTCCAGCTTGAGATGCGCCTGTGGGCTCGTGTCACCGCGCACTGCCGTCATGCCCATGTCAGGACCACGCTCGTTTTTAACCTGAGCTTACACTACCACGTGGCGATTCCTCACCAGAAAGCTGTGGCGCTTCCTTATGCGTGCGTGCCATTCGCCATGGTCTGATCTGGAGCATGTCTTTCCGGCTATGACAATATTGGTTATCCGAATGCCGTCGTTCCCCAGCGGCAGCGAGCACGGCGGCCTCTGCCGCGGAGCCAGCCTCTGGGGCGTCTCTTGGTCAGCCCCAGCCAGCGCGAGCGCAGCTCGAGCCGCGTCAGCGGCGTGTTCGTCCCCGCGGTAGCGAACGGCGACCTGGAGATTACTGCCGCGCGGTGCTGTCATCGGATCTCACCGCTATCTCACCGCTATCTCACCGGCGTCCCACCGCCCGTGGCCGGGTCGCCGCCGAGTTCTCCGGCGAGAGATAGCTGGCGCGCACCCCGTCTGATGCATGAAGCGCGTGTGACCGCCCTGTTCCGGCCTCCGGTCCGGCCAAGCGGCAGCCGACAGTCGGTTGAAACGCGGCCGGGCGGGGAGGGGGGAGGGGGACGACTGGCCGTGAACTCACCTGCGCGCTCAGAGGCCTACGGCGGTCGAATCATCCGGCAGTGAGTGGGTTTGCTCCTGCGCGCTGGAACTCGATTTAGCTCGCAAGATCGGAGATCATGTTTCAGTCGTGTTTTTCTGATCATACAGGCATCATACATACGATTTCGTATGCCACACATTCATTGCAATGACGAGATTAAAGCTGCCCGGTGCGTGGCAGAGACGCTCTGTGGCTTTTTTCTCTCATTACGATTTGATTTTAAACCGTGCCCTCTGTATTATAGCGATTCACATCGTTCCTTCGCCGGTCTTCAGAGATAGCTGGGGTATGCTTGAGCAGGCGTTCCACGATTTGTATCAGCGAGCTGTGGCAATGGCGGACAACTTTATTGCCGCATCATGACCTATGTTTGAGTACGTTAGTCCGGTTATGGCGTTATTCGTCGTCCACATCCTGCTGCTCAGTCAACCGGACTCCAGTGTGGCCCGTGGGCCCCGCGATTCGTCGCCTGGTCACCGTTCCGCCGATGCGTGGACAGCGTCGCGCCGCGTCCGGGAACAATGCCGTGTTCTTCGTCTGCCCGCTGTGCCCGGCGATCGGGAAGCGTGGTGCCCCGCAGTGATCTCAGCGCCCTCTCACCACTGTCTCGTCGCTATCTCAGCGTGTCCACGGCCGGCCAGCTGCAGGCAGCCGCCTCACGGGGTCGCCGCAGGACCGCGAGCTCAGCAACACGTGCTTTTTCACTCCCGGCCCGTCCAGCGTTTCATGCACAGCTACTACCAGGGCCGTTGTGTCTCCAGAGAAAACGAACGTCCGGGCCGGTGCGCGAGGCTCGGCTGCCGGCCTCTGCCTCCGACGAGTGGCGTGCGGGCGGCGGACGAGGCCGCTGGGACGGGCGTCGCACAAGTGTCGCCCGCAGCTGTGCCGGTAATCAGTATTTCATCTCTCTCTCTCTCCTCTCTCTCTTCTCGGCAGATGTCAAAGCGCAAGCGACTGTCGCGGCACCCGCCGATGCGGCGCCCGGTCGGCGCGCCGGGGCTGCTGGCCGAGTCGTGCCCTGGACCAGTGCGGCCCGCCAGCCGAGGAGCGGAGCCGAGTGTCAGCGCGCACCTCGCCGCCACCCGCCAGCCTCGAGGCCCCGCAGCCGGCCGGCCCCCCGCCGCCAGTGGAAGCTCAGGGGCACGGGGCAGACGTCCCCACGAGCGGAGCGGTCGGCCGCCGCCTGCAGCCTGCCGTTCAGGAGGGCGGCGGCAGCGAACAGGAGCTCACCCCGGATCATCAGGCAGCTGTGCAGAGCGAGGAGGCGGGAGGCGAGCTGGAGCCGGCGCCCTCGCCCGGCGTGGGCACGCAGACGGACGGCCCGGCGCTGGTCACCGCCGGAGAGCGAATGGAGCAGCGCACCGCGGAGCGAACTGTCCATACAGGTAGGTTCCGCGGGCCTCCTCCTAGCCCCACTTAGCTTTCTGGGATCTTCTAGGGCCTAGGGCCTTCTCCTAGCTCCTGCGATGTAGCAGTGCTATGGCCATGCGCCGATGCCGTGCGACAGACGGAGGAGTGTTGGATACCACACATCCTGCCGACGAATGTCCTTGGCATTGTGACCCATCCACCATCTCCACACCAGCCGCAGGAATGGGTCACATCAACGAGTTATGTTGGCAACGTAGCCCGACTCGCAATTTCGGTGTTAGTGTGGTGGCCTTATCAGCTCTTGACGTGGCGCGACCTGACATGGCACCTGCATCCTATCGTGACCTGACTCACCGCGACCCGCATCAGTACTGGGGCCCGACATCCCTCCCCCCCCCCCCCCCACATCACCAGCACGGTCTAGCCTGCGTTCCTGGATCGGTATCAGCATCAGACTCTTCAACTCAAGTGGGTACTCCGACCTGACTACCCATCCTTTATCACTACCGGATATCGCTACATCACTGCCGCTACCGTGGCTATGCTTACCGCCGCGATAGTACCATTGTGTCAGAAAGGTCTGTTCTCCCTCCAGTATCTGTGCCCGAATACCCACACACAGATCCGCGCCGTGACCCGACTTCCCACACCCACGCCACTTCCGTGACCCGACTCCCTGCATCTATACTCCCACCGTGACCCGACTCCCCACACTACACCCCCGCCGTGACCCGACTACCCATACCTACACCACTACCGTGACCCGACTACCCATACCTACACCACTACCGTGACCCGACTCCCCACACTACACCCCCGCCGTGACCCGACTACCCACACTACACCCCCGCCGTGACCCGACTACCCATACCTACACCACTACCGTGACCCGACTCCCCACACTACACCCCCGCCGTGACCCGACTACCCACACCTACACCACTACCGTGACCCGACTCCCCACACTACACTCCCGCCGTGACCCGACTATCCATACCTACACCACTACCGTGACCCGACTCCCTACACCTACATTCCCATCGTGACCCGACTCCTCACACGTGCACCCCCACCATGACCCGACCGCGGTCACGGCCGCCCCGCGAGCAGTGGAGCACGGCGGTCGGTACGGACCAGCCCGGCTCCGTGATCCGGCCGCGGCGCCAGGTCACGCCGCGTTGGCGCGATGCCGTGGGAACGCCGGCGCGGTCGTACCTGATTGGGCGTCCGCCGCGACGGCTGCACGCTCTCTCACGGCACGTCCGGCCGGCCGGAAGCGAGCCCGGGATGCGCGGCCTGCCGCCCGAGATGCCGGTTCTCATCCCGCCGCCGCCGCTGTCAACGGCCGCCGCTCGTCCGGCGACATTTTTGCGCGCGAACCGGTGTAGCGGCGCGGTCGGAGAGGCGCGGGGTCGGCGGCCGCGCACGCCCGGCGCCGTCCTGGTGCTCGGCTCAGCGCTCGTGAAGCTTCCCCGGACTGGCCCGATGTCTTGGCCTGGTGACCTCGAGGGGCCGTGGTGCGGGATGCCGCCGGCTGCCACGGAAGCTTCGTGCTCACGGATGACATTATCTGAGGCTCCAGGCCTTCGCGTCGTCAAGTTCGCCGAGTTCTCAGCCCAGCGTGGCAGCACGGGGTGGCCGTGGCCGCGGTCGGGTCACGGTGGGGGTGCGCGTGTGAGGAGTCGCGTCACGATGGGAGTGTAGGTGTAGGGAGTCGGGTCACGGCAGTGGACAGAAAATGTGAATCGTAGGGCACTCGTACTTTAGACAGGAAATGGTATCACTAAAGGGGGATAAGATATCAACGATTGATGTTATTGCCCGCGATGGATTTGAATGAAAACGAAATTATGCGACTGGCAGAAGTTACAAAGGTGCGAGGTCGAATACCGTCAAACCCAGTGTCATGGAACTTAAATTAAAGCAAGCTTGTACCCACACAACCTGAGCGATTTATTCTAACTTGTGATGCAGCGATTGCACGATCGAGCAACCGAAACTGAGCTACGTGTGCTTGTTGCGCTCAGTTTACATATCAATTCTTCGCAGCAATGTCATGATGTTATCGCATGCGTCATGATATCATGTCATGGAGCATGACTGTGAGCTCAGTTATAATGTGTGCACACAGCGCGGGGGGTGACCTCATGTTGTCGGGAGCACACGGCTACGCGGCTTCAAGGAGAATCCGACATCTTGCGGCTCAAGCCCTCGTAAGCCTGGAAAAAGTCCCGGTCGAGATTACTGCAGATATCGGCCGGCACTACCTCGGCCGCTGTGCAGGCAGTGACACACAGCACCTTTGGCCCGCAACCATGCCTGCAGATGTCGCGCCCACAGATACCGGCCTGCTGGCTGAAGCTGGGGTGCACCGGGTCGAAACGAGCCGGTCCTGGGTGGGAGAGGCAACAGTGGGAGAGGCGGTGTCTGTGATGGAATTAAGCTTCGGTCGCGCGAGCCCGGGTGAGGTCGGTACTGCCAGGAACGCGGCTCTTATAAAAGATGGGAGAGGAAACCGCGTTGGGAGCAGGAGAAAAGGAATTACCAGATTTATGGATGGCATGGACTGGTGGTCATTTAACCATGCAGGATACTCACGGTTGTGAGGCATGCATCGACAATGCAAGGTATGCCAAGAACAGTGATGTCTAACGTCGCACAATGATCCTCGTCGTCATAGGCGCTTCATGGCGCACTCGCCTGCTGGACGTCACCTGCCTCTCACCCTGACGAGCAGGACGGGTGCCGCGGGGAATCGAACCCCAAACCTCTGGTTTCCCAGACCCTTGATCGTCCTGATGCAGGATCGTCAGCCCCAAAGGCCCCCGAGCTCCGTCTAGAAGATGAGAGAGACTGAAGGGACTGGGGAGGGACGGGTTTGCGGGGAAAGATGCAAGAACCATGAACGTTGCGAGCGGCGGGGTCGTGGCTTTGCAAGTAAGTGGATGGGGGCTCAGGCGTGAAAAAATGGCGCAAGCTACCTCCAAAACACACCAACAAACGGGTGTCTCCCCGGATTTCGCCTACTTCTCAAAGCTAAGGGGGCTGGAGCTCCTCTTCCACCCCCATCTGAACAGGGAACATCATCCCTGGGTAGGGGTTGCCACAGGAGCCAGAGACTGCTGCTTAAAAGAAGCGCTCTACTGTAGGTATTGATCAGTTTCACAAGAAAACAATTGAATATGACGAGATCTGAGAATTTGTCCCTCCCTGAGGAGCATTCTGGCTGCGTGTCTGATGGGCCCTAGCCTGCCCTAGGTAACCTGCACGGAAGATCGAGAGCTTCCGCTGGCTGGAAGCTCATCTGTCACTCGAGGATGCGCCCCCACGAATTACCCGTGTACCTCGTCCATGATGGTCTCAGGCCGAACTCTATGTGTGAACCCCTGTTCTCGATGGTCGAGACGAATGGTCGAGACGGATGGTCGAGACGGGTGGTCAAGACGGATGGCCGAGAAAACGATGATGATGATGATGGTGGTGGAGAGACGGTGATGGGACGCTGCTCACTCGTCCTTCCGGCAGCACCTGCATCACGTCCTGCGGAGCAACATGCCTCTCTGTCCTGAGCGAGGCGGGCCATGGCCCCTCCACGTCCTGACCACCGGGGTCCCACCATGCCCCGACCACGGCACTGAACTGTCAGTCACTGACGTGAGGTCAGGTGGCGTCCCGAGCAGGCGGAGGGGCTGAAGCGGCCTGAACATTGGGGCTCCGCGGAGGGGCGTGGTACTTGCCGACAGGCGAAACAACGTGCGTGCGTGCGTGCGTGCGTGAGTAAGTGAGTGAGTACGCGGGTGAGTGAGTGAGTAAGCGGTTGAGTGAGTGAGTGAGTGAATGATTGATTGGTTGATTGATTGATTGATTGATTAATTGATTGATTGATTGATTGATTGAGTGCGTGAGTGAGTGAGTGAGTGAGTGAGTGCGTGAGTGAGTGAGGGAGTGAGTGAGTGAGTACGTTCGCGCGTGCGTGCGTGTGTGTGAGTATGTGCGTGTGTGCGTACGTGTGTGCGTGCTTGCGTGCATACGTGCGTGCGTTAGCGAGTGAATGAGTGAGTGCGTGCGTGCGTGCGTGCGTGCGTGCTTGCGTGCATGCGTGCGTGCGTGCGTGTGTGTGCGTGCGTGCGTGCGTGCGTGCGTATGTGATTGAGTAAGTGAGTGCGTGCGTGCGTGCGTGCGTGCGTGCGTGCGTGCGTGTGTGAGTGAGTGAGTGAGTGAGTGCGTTCGTGCGTGCGTGCGTGCGTGTGTCAGTGTGCGTTTTGAGCGGCACAACGCGTTACCCGGCGTCGGGCTCGTTGATGCGTCTGGCGTCCGTGCACCGACGCAGAGAGACTTCGACTCAGAGGAGATGGTGTGGCGCCACGCGCGGCCGCCAGACCGGAGATGATGGAGGTCGTTGGTTGTTGCTGAGATTGGCGGCGGCCGCACCAGTGTCGGCCATATTCTGGATAGCCATGTACTGCGCCGGTCACTCGATGTTAGTCCAGACCTATAACGGCCGGCACCGACGAGCACCGACCAACATCGGTCAGCACCGATCAGCACCGGTCAGCACCGGTCAGCACCGGTCAGCACCGACCAACATCGGTCAGCACCGATCAGCACCGGTCAGCACCGGTCAGCACCGGTCAGCACCGACCAATACCGGTCAGCACCGGTCAGCACCGGTCAGCGCCGGTCACCACCGGTCAACACCGATCAGCACCGGTCAGCACCGGTCAGCACCGATCAGCACCGGTCAGCACCGATAAGCACCGATCAGCACCGACCAATACCGGTCAGCACCGGTCGGCACCGGTCAGCACCGATCAGCACCGACCAATACCGGTCAGCATCGGTCAGCACCGGTCAGCACCGGTCAGCACCGACCAGCACCGACCAATACCGGTCAGCACCGGTCAGCACCGGTCAGCACCGTTCAGCACCGATCAGCACCGGTCAGCACCGATCAGCACCGGTCAGCACCGGTTAGCACCGATCAGCACCGGCAAACACCGGTCAGCGCCGGTCAGCACCGATCAGCACCGATCAGCAAGTGTCAGCACCGGTCAGCACCGGTCAGCAAGGGTCAGCACCGGTCAGCAACGATCAGCAAGGGTCAGCGCCAGTCAGCAAGGGTCAGTACCGGTCAACGCCGATCAGCACCGGTCAGCACCGGTCAGCACCGATCAGTAAGGGTCAGCACCGGTCAGCACCCGTTGGCGCCGCTCAGCACCGCTCGGCACCGGTCAGCACCGGTCAGCACCAATTGGTGCCGTTCAGCACCGACGAGCACCGGTTAGCACTGACCATCAATGGTCAGCACCGACCAATACCGAACAGCGCTGTGAAGTTAAGGCGAGCACCGATGGTCGCTGGCTGGAATGGAGGAGATTTGTCCAGCGAGGACCGGCGCCATTATCACGGATCGGTAGCGGTTGCCGGCCGCCATCGGCTAGTGCCGACCAGCTGTTTTCAACCGGTCCCGGTCGGCGAGCGCTGATCTCAATTTTTATCCGACGGCTCAATGTTATACAACGGAAGACGGAAGCCCGCCTCTTCAAAATTCGTACTTCAACAATTCGATCAAGTTTTCTGTTCTCCGAGGCAACGGTTCGAGGTCCTCGTTGTCCCTCAGAAGTTGAATTAATAGCACGTCGCTGTGCTGTTCGGCCAGTGTCTCTTCCGCTTCCGTGACGCTCGGTCCGTGCACATCCCGTTACTGACGTCACTCTCCCGCTCCCCGTCGCTGACGTCACTCTTCCGCCTCCTGTCATTGGCGTCACTCTCCCGCCTCCCATCACTGACATTCTCCCGCCGCCCGTCACTGACGTCACTTTCACGCCTCCCGTCACTGACGTCATTCTCCCGCCGCCCGTCACTGACGTCACTTTCACGCCTCTCGTCACTGACGTCAGTCTCACGCCTCACGTCCCTGGCGCCACTCTCCCGCCTGCTTGTGACGGTCCCCGACATTAGTCGTCTCCGACCCTCGGCCTTCGTCGCCAGCGACACGTCACTGTCGGCCGCACAGAGACAGGTGCGCCGTCGTCCGGTCAGGCAGCTGTCAGCGGCTGGGGCAACGCCGCCGTGTCCCGGCCGTTTCTGCCCGGGGCCCCGCTGCGGACCCGGCTGGGGGCCCCGCTGCCGGGCCCGCTGCGGCAGCTGAGACACGTGACGACCGCGGGCCTCTCAGGGCGGAGACTCGATCGCCGCTGAGCGGTGCTGCGCTCCGCGTTCCCGCTCGCTGCTGGGCTTTTTAGGGATGTCTGCACGGAAATCCATCGGACGACGTCGCCTCCCCCTCCCCATCACATGTGACGCGGGCGGACGAGGCTGATGAAATCATGAGATATGAACGACGCCACGGTACGATTACTCGAGGGCAGGGACTGTCGGCAGTGGCTCGGACCCGGCCCCTTCCCCAGGCTGCCACGGTGTAAGATCCGCGCTTCTCACCAGTGCTTCCATGATTGGGTCAAACCTTTCCTTCACGCCCAGTGGCTGGACGCCACCCTCCCCGTTGGTCAGTGGCCGGTTGTAGCACGCGTTCCCTGTGTCAGCGGAAGGCTGGGGTGGGGTCAAAGGTCATACACTTCTGCTGTCTCGGCACCGCGTCGCTGCTCGCAGACGCTGGCTGTGCTTGCAAAACAGATGTTACGCTCGGATTAGCTGACCTATCCGATAGGAAAACGCGGGGCAGCGCTGCTCTTACAGGTCTGATGACATGGTGTGATAATGATTCTGCGAAGTCGACTCAGATAAGGACGCCTCGTACGTGTTCAGGGGATGAATACATGAAGCCTTTGATACCGGCAGGCGCGATCGTGATATGGCAATGTTTGCTTGCGTATCTGCTGCACGGCTTTACTACCAATTGTATTATGTCACCGGCCCAATCTTCAACTGGTGGACATGGTGAAACATACCTGGTGCAGGATGATTGACCATGGGCGTTTGGAAAAGAGATGAAACTTTCGCGTACTTGATCAGTCAGTTGCTCGAAAGTTTGTTATGAAAGTATCCAAATATCCGTTGCAGCAAAACTGCAGCAAATAGGTGGGAAAGTGTCGCTCGTTTAGCTTTTGCTTTTAAGAACACCTGTGGCACGGTAGTTTGCACTTGCCGTAGTGGAGCGACTTCAAAGCGTCGCTCTGAAATGGCTGCAGTGGAGCGACTTAAAGCGTCGCTCTGAAATGGCTACCGACTTGTGTTATAGCGCAACACTGAGTCCGAACAAGTGCAGTCACTCTCTGTGTTCTTCGGAGCCCGCTTCCTCCGACCCAAGCGTCACAGCCCCCCCCCCCCCCCCCCCATTGCCGGCCGCCATTTGGTCGATTGGCTGGTGGCTCAAGTGGGGCGCGGGCCCATCTCCATTTCATTAGGCTCTGTCCCCGGGGCCCGCTTCCTCGTTGCCGTGCCGGTCGGCCGTCACTTGGCGCGCGTCGTAAACGGCGCAGCGGCGGCGTCGGCGGCGCGCCGCCGCCATCTGGCCGTATTGATTGGCTCTCGGGCCGCGTGGAGACGGCCGTCGTCGGCGCAGGCGACCAATCGGCTCCGCTCGTCGGCAGCGCGGGTCGGCCGGGCCGATGACCAGGGGCGCACTCAGGCCACGCTGCAGGGGAGGGGGCTCGTCGAAAACGGCGCACTCGCGGTGCCGGTACCAAGCTTCAGTAATTGGTACGCTCACTGCTCAGCGCGCATGCGCTTGGTACGCGCGCTGATTGAGCTTGGAGGCGTGCCCAGCGGACCGATAAACGCATCACTGACGTGGGCGAGTCTGCTCATGCCACCGCTGACGCCGGCTATGGTGAGGTGAACGCTGTTTGCCTGATCGGCGCGACCCAGGAACCTTTGCATTTTGGCCGCAGCCTTACGAGCGACCAGAATGTCTGTCTGTAGAATGCATGCAACAAGATGCACGCCAGCGCACCTTGCTGCTCTTACCTGACTAGAAGGTCATGACGCAGTCATGTTGAAACATTCACACTCCCAGCTCTTGAGGTAAATGGATTCCAATTTCAAGTGTTCATTTAACACCCTTTTCAACGATTTCGCTCGGTCTGGGTTAACTGGATAGCAATTATTGCATTCCAGTTATGAAAATATGCGAAACGGTCTGCATTTGCATGTTGTTTTTGAATTCCAACTGTACGTTGTTTAATCAAAATAAAACAGCTCCGGATAGCTGCACACTTCAGTGCGTACGTCGGGCTCGACGCAACAACGTCCCGCTCGGGCAAACATTTGGGCTAAACCGAGATCGGCACGCATCAGCTGCATCCGTGAGAAGGGACTTCTCGGCATGTTGCCTGAAACAGCGCAACCTCGCTCAGACTTGAAACAGCGATAAGCTCTGGTCGGCGCAGCGCAGCTGCTTGAGTGTTTGCTCGGGCGTGTGCGTCCGGGCGGACACTGGCGTGTTGTCCGGGCGGACACTGGCGTGTGTCCGGGCGGACACTGGCGTGTTGTCCGGGCGGACACTGGCGTGTGTCCGGGCGGACACTGGCGTGTGTGTCCGGGCGGACAACGACGTGTGTCCGGGCGGACAACGGCTGTGTGTCCGTGCAGTCGCTGGCTTACGCCTGGTCGGGCACTGGTTTGTGTCCGGACACTGGCGTGTGTCCGGACCCTGGTATGTGTGTGT
Source organism: Pollicipes pollicipes (assembly GCF_011947565.3). Taxonomy (NCBI): domain Eukaryota; kingdom Metazoa; phylum Arthropoda; class Thecostraca; order Pollicipedomorpha; family Pollicipedidae; genus Pollicipes; species Pollicipes pollicipes. Next base: position 2,186,012 of record NW_023596545.1, read on the forward strand.
GTGTGTGTGTGTGTGCGTTTGTGTGTGTGTGTGTGTGTGCCCGTGCAGCCATTGGCTTGTGTCCGGGTGGGCACTGACGTGTGTCCGGACACTGGTGTGTGTGTCCGGGCGGACACTGGCGTTTGTGGCGTGCTCCGTAGGAGCTCACGTCTCTCGACGATGCAGATATGTCAGGTGCTGTACTTTCGATAAATGAACAAAAACCGGCTGGTTTCGCACAAATTACAAGGGATGGTGGTGAAACACGTTGGAAACTAGTTTTAAAAATAAAGAAACCGAGGATGTCAAGGCGAGGGAAAGCCTAGAGGGTCTATAGGAGGCCGCAGGTGAAGTGTAGTTCCCTTCTTTGTTTAGGGGTTCCACCTCCCCCCCCCTCTGAACTTTAAGAACAAAAGCGGGCCAAATCGGGAAGTAACAATATCGTTAGCGTATTTTGCGGTAGGTTTCGTCATTTTTCACAATTCCCCCTCCCCTAACTCATGTTGCGAAATGCGTCGCCGGACCACAGCATCGCGGCTTGTTCAGCTGAGTGCAGCTGAGTTGGTTTTGCCCGGCGTGAAGCAAGCGACGACGGCGCACTTGGAGCGTGCGACGCGACGATAAGGGACACGACGTGACGCCGGCGCGAGCCAACGGCGACGCGCTCACCCGTCTGTTCCGGCGACGCAGCACGCAGTGGGACACGTAGTGGGACACGCAGTGGGACACGTAGTGGGACACGCAGTGGGACACGCAATGGGGTACGCAGTGGGATACGCAGCGGGACACGCAGTGGCACCGGCTGAATGTGCTCGCCGTGTCGTCGAGCGTGAATCCTGCACAGAAAGACGGCGTGACACCGTCAGGACCGGCACCACACACCCAGATCGAAGACACCCGAGGAGTGACCCGTGACCTGTGACGCCGCTGGCCGGCTCGAGCGACCGTGACCTGCCCGGCGGGCCGCCGGCAGTCTCAGCGACTCGTGACTCAGAGCCGGTGAGTCAGACGGCGGGCCGGGCGAGCGTGATAGGAAATCGATCGCTCCGCTGGGAGGTGACGCCGCGTAACCCTGCCAAATGTCGCCTCCGAATCGCGTGGCCTTTCGGCGGATGAGCCACGGGCCCGGCGCTCCGCAGAACGGCCGACGTACAGGCGGACTCACGTCCGTTCCGACGGCCGTGGGACTGGCCGGCGATCGCGGCGGCCCGCACACGGCCGACGCGAGCGAGCGCACTCAGATGCTGCCGGCTACCGCGCCCAGCCGCCCGCACGCTCGGCGGCGCGCCGCTGTCGGTGGGAGCCCGTGGGCTGTGGGGATGCGGGCAACCGCAGCATGATTCAGGTGACAACGCGAGCCGGATCACTCGCGGCGGTCTCGGCCTTTGAACTTTGCTTGCGGCTGCAGCGCTCAGACTCATTCCTCGAGTTGCCGAGTGGCATATTCGTCCCGTTCAGCTTGTCGCCGGAGTTCAAATGGCACGTAGATATTGTCAGCTTAGAGGCATTCCTCCATGCTGCAGTTACGAGTTGTCGCTCGCAAAAGTACGGTGAACCCTTTTTCAGCCGTGTCCCATCACACCTGACAATATCGTGTGGATGTCAACAATAGTAACGTTAATGACAATTCTGTCGGATGTTTTCTCTCACTAATGCGAGCCATATCTGCCCGCTGTAAGCGGACACACCCATGGCCATGAGCCGTAGTGAGCGGCGCATTCGCATAGTGCCCTTCTCGGGGGGAGGGCATCTGCCTCTCATATCAAACTGACCGCATGCGGATTGCGCCGATCCACTCCCTATCTGCTGCACCGTGTCATCCGGCTGGGCCAACCGCCGCCGCGCCGCGCTCGCCGCGTGCGTCGTAGACGCCGCGTGCCGGGGCGCGCGCCGCCCGATTTTTCTCGGCTCCTAATGACAGGCCGGACGGTCGGAGAGCGGGCTGGGGGACACGTGACCGGCGCTGCGCGCTGCAGGCCGACTGGCATCCTGGTACTGCGGCAGCGGGGGGGGGGGGGGGCGGCACTTGGGAACCGCCGCGAGCCGTGATGGAGTTCTCCCGTTCCCGGCTCTGTGTTCAGGAATATTTGACTGAGCCTGTTGGGCGGTTTTCTGAGCGGGGTGTTTGTAGTGGTGTTTGTACTTCAAAAAACATCTTCTCTACCTGTGACTTTTCTTGTGGTGCATCAATCAAGCAAGCAGGAAGAAGAGGAACGAGGGTTTAGATATAACGGGTGGGCAGGAATGAGGTCACATTTAAGGAAGTATCCACCTGTTTGTACTTTTCACTTATTATTACATCAGTGGCGCGCGATTTGATCAGTAATATCAGATTATCAGCGGATCTTTCCCAGGCATTCTTCGGCTTTGGAATGAAAACATCACATGATTTATGCGGCGCGCTGGCTCAACTTCAACCATTGCCTCGCCTCTCAGTAACAGACCCTTGCCCGCTAGGTTTATCACGAACTTTATTTTAATCGCGCCAGCAGAGGTGCGCACAGCATAGTAAAGTCATGGCGACGGTGGCTGCGACTTCAGGGAAGAAGTGTAATGCTGTTCCGAAGTGTTGGCAGCATAAGTTGGACTTAAAAATACTGCACATTGATATCCTCATCATGTTTTGATTGTGTGTAGTGGCACTTCCCAGTGCTATTATTAGACGTAGTTGGTCCTGAGATTTCACTAGGGTATGTTTTTGAAGCTTTCGCATACTTGGGACGTTCCCTGAAACAAACCCGCGGGTTGGAAGGAATCAGGCGTCTGTGGCAGGTCGGCCCGTGTTGTGTTTGTTGTTGTTCCGGGTAGAGTTTCCGGAAGCGAACTGTTGCTGGAATCCTCATCATCACGAATCCGAAGAGGAAGTTGGTGCTACCTTCGTTGCTGCACAAGGCGTCGGTGGCTTCAGGTAGGGGCAGAGCCACCGATTTTTGATAGGGGGGGGGGGGGACGAGGTCGTGCGAATAATGAAGGAGAAATTACGCCTTTTACAACTGGCGTTCTCGTAAAATCAGGGGCATGTAAATCCCTCACTTGCCTTGCGGTGCAGCACCGTAAGGCAGAGGAATGCGGTAACTAAGTAGAGGGGCATAGGTTGGGACCTATCGCCCTCCAGAAAATTTAACATTGGAATTTTAGCCTGTGAGCGTTAACCGAAAAAATCAAAATTGTTTTCATATTTTCTCCCTTTTAAAGCAGTATCCCACTTTTTGCATTTGTTACGCATAGTAAGATCACACAGGTCCAATTTGATCGGTGGTACCAGCTTTCTCGAAATTCTTTTGAAAAGCTCAGAATTCTGATTTGAAGTAGTCGCTTCAGCAAGAGAAATATTAATGGACTCCCTCCTCACCGCCATAAACGTAAAAATTCCGGTTTGGCTTTGTCCAACGCGTGTGCTACGTGATAACCTAAGTACACCTATTTGTCAAAATATTCGTGCAGTAAATGATATGAGCTCATGAACCGGCCTAATCATGATCACAACCTTTGAATACCTGTGATGACAATTTATGACATCCTATGATGACAACCTATGACAACTTATGATGACAACCTATGATTGCGATTTTTGACAAGCCGTCTCAGTGTGGGGTGCTGATGTTGTTCTGTAGTTACTTTGAAATATTTTAGGAAACCTGTCAATGTGTGATGAGTGGGGCATTATGAAGATCATGGTAAGTTTCCTACGCAATTTCCAGCATCTACGTCCTGCTCCATTGTATTGGTTATCAAGCAGGACAAGTTTTGGTGTATTTAGCGATATTCCCTTGCACTCGCTAAAAGCTAGATGAAATGGCAAAATTACTGCACAGAACCCAAACCAGCATACCATCTTTTGGTATGTGATGAACAAAAGGGCATAACATAATTGTTTTGGAATTTTTCTACTCATGATTTACAATGTTATCTGCCCATCACTTCAGTCACACCTCTTCACTTTTTATTTCCAGGGTTTTGCAAAAAAAACAGCGTAGAAGTAGGTATTGAGTGTATATCTTGTACCAATGAGACATACCGGGTACAAAACACAAACTTAAATAAATCACTGTTTACATGCCACCAATGGCGTACATTAACAAACGACCAAGACTTCTGATTACTGTCTTTAAGCAGATGATCTGACGAAAGCCGAAATACTGTTCTGCCATAATTATTACATAACCTTTTGGAAAAGCAACCCATCACATATTGAACAAGGCTGTTTTATCATCTTGGAAGCCTCCCTTTCCAGTTTACTTGGGGTGTGCCAAACGTCACTTCTCATAAATTTCACAATCGTGAACGCCGTCTTCCGTGTGCTAGAATCATCCGAGGCCGTTCATGCAAAACAGGACATATGGTGTTACTTGAAAAACAAAAAGACAATGCTGGTCTCAAAGTTGGATTTTGTTATATGGAATCTATAATTCCTCCAATTAATTAATGCAGGATATCCTTTTGATGATGCGGTTTCGCTCCCCAGTTTCGCTTCCTATATTAATGATAGATCATGGGAGGTTATTAGATCATGTTTTCGGAATGTGGTCCAAAGGTGGGACATTCAACTCAAGAGAATTTTAATGTACTGCATTGGAATATAAATGTAACCGCAAAATTAAGACGGTAGTAATATAAAACTCCTCGGAGAAAAACCAGGAAAATGAAGATATAGATGGGGTTTTATGCATAGACATGGATGGGTTTTTCTCCGCGGAATAAGGTTATTGCTACCGTCTTATCTGCGTAAACAATGATCCTCACTAATGTACTAAACCGTAAAATTCACAGAAATTATGCCTCAAATTGTCATTGAAAGCTGCCTTTCCTTAAGTATGGGAGTGGGCAACAAAAATATGACACAATGGCGCTATCACGCAGGGCACCTATGCCCAAAATGTGCGCAGTGTGCAATGAGCAGGAAAGGTACGCCAAATTCCAGGACTATACCTATTTGCGTTCTAAAGCTACGGTAGGAACCTTACAGCGGGAGTGGTGACAGCACATGATGAGCACTAGCCAGGAACACACGAACAAAGCAGTCGCATGTGGGGAGTTCAGTACCAAGCCTTGTAGGACGTATATTGCGATTCAAAGTCATTTTTCACGTTTGCCTTTAAAACTGCCTCATATCCATCGGTTCCAAGCACGTGGTGACGCTACTTATCATCTACTACCATCATCATCACCTACTAATGCGCCTTCAAACTCAAGGCGCGGAAGGCATTGAATGCGCTCGGCCAGTATAACGAAATATCGCCGAGCGGGTTTTTGGAGTTATACTAAAACGGTGCAAATATCTGCAGCAATGCAATCCTATGTGAGGGACTTTCACTCACTATGGTAAGAATTGAGAATAGAGGCTGCTTGGTGAAAAATGTGCGAATGACAAATTTTCCCCTGCAAGAAAGGTGTTGGGATAGGAGGGACTGTCCAGGGACACGTGTCCTCCCTCCCCATCCCGGTGGCGCCGCCACTGGTTTCAGGAACACCACCAAAAAGGAAGGACAGTTATCAGAGCCATCCGCCGGCAAATACACTTCGCACATCACACCACGTGACGTGATGACGTGCCAAGATGTTCAGCTGGAAGTGCATATCATTTCAGAGGCCGTTCCCTCGTTGCGAGCCAGTTTTCCACGCGCGATGGTGGTCGCCTATCGGGCGCGGCCTCGCAACGGGCCATGTCCGGCGCAGCCCGCCTCTCCTTCCGCTCCGAGCGTGCGCCGCTCCTGCAGGCGGGACAGCATCGGAGCAGGCAGAACGGGCGGCTCCTGCAGGCGGGGCGGCATCGGAGCAGGCAGTACGGGTGGCTCCTGCAGGCGGGGCGGCATCGGAGCAGGCAGAACGGGCGGCTCCTACAGGCGGGACGGCATCGGAACAGGCAGGACGGGCGGCTCCTGCAGGCGGGCGGCATCAGAGCAGGCAGAACGGGTGGCTCCTGCTGGCGGGGCGGCATCAGAGCAGGCAGAACGGGCGGCTCCTGCAGGCGGAGCGGTATCAGAGTAAGCAGAACGGGCGGCTCCTGCAGGCGGGACGGCATCGATCCGGCCGCGCGGCCGTATGTTTTATTGACACGGGATCTGCCGGCGCAGCCGCGATCGTGCGGCGGAGCACCCGCTGATCACCACGGACGTGCGGCGGAGCACGTGGCGAGCACCATGGACGAGCGGCGGAGCACCCGCTGATCACCACGGACGTGCGGCGGAGCACGTGGCGAGCACCATGGCCGGGCGGCGGAGCACCCGCTGATCACCACGGACGTGCGGCGGAGCACGTGGCGAGCACCATGGACGAGCGGCGGAGCACCCGCTGATCACCACGGACGTGCGGCGGAGCACGTGGCGAGCACCATGGACGGGCGGCGGAGCGCCCGCTGATCACCACGGACGTGCGGCGGAGCACGTGGCGAGCATCACGGGCGTGCGGCGGACCACCCGCTGAGCGCTGTCAGATACGGAAATCGTCCAAGATGGGACCCTCTTTCCTTATATCTGGCTATCCAATACCCGGTTATTTGCAACCTCTGGGAATTCCATATGCGTATCGGTGGAGCCATTTGTTTGTCGTCCTTTTATTTGTTTTGCTATACAATAATCCGTTCTGTCAACTGCCTTTCGGACAGTGTGTTTCCTACCAATTATTTAGAGTTGTTGCCAGATATTGGTTCGTGCCTACGATGCTGGGTCCCCTTGTAACTGGCTGCCACGGAAATGTCGGGAAGTTTGTCGGCGTGCAAAAACGTTTGAGATTGGGTTGATTTGCCGGAGATTATGATGAGCTGTCTGGGATTTTGTCGACCTGCTCAATATTAGGTCGAGTTTCCCGCAACCAAGTGAAGTGCGCTCTACTAGATCGTGTTCCCTTGAATCGACCAGGGAGCCCGTTATTAAGTGCGGTGTTTGAACGGGTTTCGCGCATCTCCCGGCCAGATCAAAGGGATGCGTGCGGGCGGCTTCTTCCGGAGAAACATGATATCATGTGGGAGGAGGGACGGGTCACGGGATCGGCATCCAGGGGCGGCTCAAGCCCGCCCCGTCCGTCCGGGTAGGTCAGCTCATGCTGCATCTCGAGGTGCCGGGCCAACCCCAGCCGGTCCGCGCAGGTCCCGCCTGTCCATCAATCGAGGAAATCCCGCGGCCGCCTCTGGTTCAACCGTAACGGCAGCGACGCCGCCACTGCCCAGCGTGCCTCTCGGGCTGGCCAGGCCTCGGAAATCCCGCGGCTGCACCCATTTCTGAGCGGCGCTCTTTCAGCCGGCGCCGAGAGGCCGACGCAACGCGCAGGTGGCCGGCGGCTGGCGGCGCGCCCCACGCGATAGCCGGCGCCCGGGCCTGTGGCGAGCCGCGCTGACCGCCTCTGGGCGCCTCGCCGGGCGTCCCGCTCCACTCAGCCGCTCCCGGTCGTCGGTCGGGCGCCGGTGTCGTCGGACCGTTGCGCGGCGGCCGCAGCGGCTGACCCCGCGCGGCGCGAGCGGCGCGTCCCACGGCGGCGGCCTGCAGCGCTGCAGAGGTCGGCAGCCGGCCGGTGGCACGCTCTCACGCCGCTGCGTGGCTCAGTCGTAATCACGGCAGGCCGCATCCGGTCACCGCGCCAGCCGCTCGGCGCCGGCCGCCGCCGCGGTGCCGCCCGGAGCCAGGCGGATCCGGAGCGATCCGAGCCGCTTCAAAAGGGGTGCAAGTGGGAGCGGATGGGCCTGAGCGCCCGAGCGTGCGAGCGCCCGAGGTTGAGGGGAGCGATTGAAACCCGGCTCGAGCACGCGCGCGCAAATGGGCTCCATCGCACAACACGGAAATCCTCGCGGCGGGATTGGGAGGAGCGAAGAAGAGCAAACATGCACCGTAAGAGGGTGCGAGGCGGAGATGGTCGCGCGTGCGCTGGCACCGCCTACCTTAGCCCTCAGCTCTCACTCCAGCGCGACTGGCGGCTGCCAGCAGCCCGCAGGCGGGGGCCCGGGATGATGGCACTCTCCGGTCCAAACCGGCGAGCGCCGGCGCACCGCTAACGACCCGTGCCCTCCGTCCGGTCGGACCGCGAGAAAGGTCACCGGCTGACCCGGCGTCCGGCGCGTGAGAGGCGAGCGTGGGACGGCCGCCGCATCTGGGCTGGGAACGCGCCCGCCCAATCAGGGGCGCCTGCGACGGCCGCGCCGTGCCGCGCGGGACGGGCACAGCGCTCCCAGAAGCCGAACCGAGCCGGGCGCGTCTCGGCGTTGGCGCATGACACACAGACGGCGCCGCGAGCGTGGCGAGGTGCCTCAGCTGCTCGACGGGGAGTGGTTGACTGGCTGACGTGGTGGCGAGAGAGACGCGGCGAGGATGTGGGTGTGACGGATAAGAAGCATGCGATCGGGACTGTTTTTCTTTCCGGCGCGTCAAACGGCAAACTATCAGCGTACATCCAGAGGTAGAGATGATACTACGGAGTCAAACATGAGATGACTCGGACACTCGTCGGACCGAGAAAACGGCATTCAGCCAAACAGTCGGGCAGAGGTAGTGCGCCCACTAGCTGTTTAAACCTGAGCGGGGCGTGGCCCCCGAATGGCGCATGCTCCTTCTGTAGTGTTAACTTACAGCAGCGCCTTGAACAGCTGGTTTGTTCCGGAGCCCACCTTCACGTCAGTCATCATCGTACCGCGAAATGGGTAAACCATGTTACGCCATACCTGGCAACCGCAGGTGCAGTTAAGTAAACGTGGTTAAGTAGCACCTCGGAGTGAGCAGACACCTCCACACTGCTTACATTCCTCATCCACGATCGGGAAACAGGTCGCCTCGATCGAAGCACCGTCCGGGCGGCACCTGGCGGGACGGTGAGCTCAGCTCGTGACTTGACTCACTTGAATTCCCTCACATCCCGCGCGATAAGCGGGCGGCGCACTTTGAAGCGGCTGGGAACAGCGCCAGCTGCTGCCCGCACCGCTCCGCTTCCCCGCTTCCCCAGCCGCGGTCCGCTATCGGCTCCGGAGCCCTGGCGAAGCCCATCGTTCGGTTCGGCCGCGGCGGCTGAGGAGCTGGGCATGCTAGGCAAACTGGGGAAGCTGTAGAAACTGGAAGCGGGAGAAGCTGGGGAAGCTGGAGAAGCTGTGCAAGCTGAAGAAGCTGGGAAAGTTGGATAAAGTGGGAAGCTGGGAAATTGGGAGAAGCTGGGGAAGCTGTCGTCGACATGCTGGGAAGCTGTAAAAGTTGCTGGGCTAGGGAAGTTGGGAAGGTTAACCTCTGGGAGTAGGTAGGCTGATGCTCAACTCGCACTCAATCCAGTATGGACTCATAGGCGGAAGAGCTTTGATAAGTCAAAAACATGATCGATTCAGCTGGATAAAATGTGTTTTTAGCTCATGAGGCGAGTCATAACTTTTACACGGAAGTTTGTATTTGAATCATGAGTAATTAGGTTGAATTATTGGACCGACAATGGAACATATTGCTCCAACCATAGATTGTTGAGAAATAGCGAAATTAATGTGATATCGAAAATGAAAGCGCTTTAGAATAATTTTCCCACAACGTGAAGATTGCAAAAACTGCCGCCATGTACAGCATGGTGAAGCAACGGCAACGTGCATACTATTAAGCCCTTAAATATTAACAACACACGCATCACGGAAACCAAATGTCATGAATGGCGAACACAGGATGCCATATGGGATAGCTGACACACCACGTGGAAATGAAATTGTCACGATTTTGTCATTTTTCGTTTGGAAGATGCCTGTTTGAGTTGATTTTGTCACATCCATTATAATCGGTATTGGTGATTTCTGCCTACAGAACAGCATGACAGTTGTCCCCAATGTATGATGATCCCTAATGTATGATCAGTTATGCAAGAACTTTTTGAGACAGCAGCCAAAAACAAATTGCGTGGAGCCTTGATAGTAGCTTCTGGATTTGTAACTCGATGGACAAAAAACAAAAAACAAACAATACCTCAAAATATACCCACAGAGATGCACAAGTTGTTTCCGCTTTCGGCTGGTGCCGTTCACACCTTTGATGCCACAGCTTGTGATGAGCTCATCTGCATTTGATGGCTCGAACTCTGCATTTAAAACGAATTTTGGGAGTAAAATCAAAAGCTTTCACTGTTATAGACGCCGGCATACAGTTAACAGGTTTCAATATCATAACAACTCGTTACTTTGCCTTCCGTGACGCTATCCAGAGGTGTGATTTCCTTCTTAAAGGAGATCTTCAACCCTTCCCCAAGCTTTGAGAAGAAAGTGGACCATATTTGGGGAGAAAGCTGTTTGCTGGTACATTTAGGGCAGGTTGGATCGTTTTTCCCTGTTCAGCCCTCACCCCAACCCATTTTGCGAAACTACGCGCCTGATACTGCTACTAGATTTGTTTACAAATCTTGCAAATATGTACTACGCTGTTAGAATATTTCATTTTCTCATCGTCTTAAAGGCCAGGGGGAAAGAGCGCATGCACGAAAATGTTTTATGATTATAATGGTATTTAGGTCAGGCGTTACACGAGGCTAGTCTACTGCTCAAGACGGGGTTCAATTGCGTAATTGTACGTAAGTCCTCTCCCAAAACCAAAACAAGATAACTTCCATTACTCTACTTGATGTAATTCAACCGCGGCTGTGTTGGTGGTGGGATTTGCACTTTCAGGTATCATGTACATCCTCATGCATGCCTGCTTGGCAAGGAGTACGTCAACATATCAAGCATATACCTGGATCTGCTAGCTTATACATGACCCTTGAGTCGAATCTTGTGAGCCATGAATAGATCGCCGGGTTAAGAATAGGTCCGACAAATTGATGCATGGCTTGGGGCCATATTTGCAATAATATTTAGGGAGCTATGAGTTAGAGGTGGGTCAATATGAAAACCCGCAGGCCACTTAAAATCGTGCATCGAATTGAATTTTTAAAATATATGAGGTTTTAATACATGAGGTTTATATATATATATATATATATATATGGATATATATATATGGATATATATATATGGATATATATATATGGATATATATATATATGGATATATATATATATGGATATATATATATATATATATGGATATATATATATATATGATATATATATATATATATATATATATATATATGTTAAATGTCTAACATAATCCGCGAAGAATGAGGCTGTAACCACTGTCTTGTCTACGTGAATAATGTTCCTCGCACATGCACTGAACAGCTTACGTAATTTAAAATATATGAGTTAAGTCTGACTCGGCCCAAAATGACTGAATTGTTCTCACTGAGGCTTCACGACATATTCAGTTGCTGACGCTATGTGATGCTGCCGCCTGCGTATCAGCTTGATAGAAGGTCGGAGACACCAGAGAACATTTTTTTTTAGTCAGTCAAGAAAGTTTCGGATCTGGTGTTGGAGATAGACGGTTTTGCGCCGCCCAAAAAGTGTATGACTTTGTATCTTTGGAATGACCACAGGAAAGTGCCTTCGTAAAAGCAGCTTGTTAACCAGACAGGCACTGATCTGTCGAAATGTCCCGATCTCGGCCGTACCATTTCGCTATGAGCCGGCGCTTCAACATCATGGCGATTAGACCTGAACGGGAAGCTGAGGAGTCCAACACGCTGAAGAGTCCAACGAGCTGAGGAGTCCAACGAGCTGTTTGGGTGTGTCTCTCATATCTTCAGCTTAGACGGAGGCCAGCACTCTACTCGCGGTGAACTCCCCGCGAGTCCTTCAAGTGGATGGCATCATTGCGCATCTAAAGCCACTCAGTCATGTCTGGCGTCAACTGCGACGCTATCTCTAACCTAAGGCCTACGGTTTATAATAATGATAATAATACGGTCCCAAAAATACGCTACCAACCTAAAGCCTAGTACTCTAAAAGCCCAAGGGGGTTTTCAGCCGAGTATGTTTCAGAGCTTATATATGGCAATCAGACATCTAAGCCAAACACATGCTTTTGTGGATGGAAGAGAGAGATTCTCATAGAAGCAGATGTACCCCCCCATTTTAAAGCATGTCACCGAAGTGTGGCCCGCCAGGTGGTTGTCAGGACTCCCGCCACCGGTCAGCTCCGCTCATCGTGGTAACTAGCGGCGTAGGGTGGGGGGGGGGGGGCTGCCGTCCAACGGCTGGCCACCGATCACCCGCACCTTTGACCCGGCGCCGGCGCATGCTCCGGTGAAGTCCCGAGATAGTCGAGTGGCGCAGCAATCCGGCCTGGTCTCACTACGCGTCAGGGGTAGTGGCTGGCGCGCCGCGCCCCTTTTGTTCGGCGTCCTGCCGCGAGATTGCGCTGCCGGCGGCGCCGGCGGCTGACTCAGCCGCGGCCTGTCAACACGACGCGGCGGCGCTGTTTGAGTGAGACGATTGCGGCGCGCGCGGCCGACGCGGCGCGCGCGAGGCCGCTTTCGCTTCGGGGTCGGATCAACACGGCGGCCGCAGCGAAGCCCCGATTAGAGGGCCACGTCCACCGGCGGAGCTGCGAGGCCGTCGCTCTGTTTGGCCGACTGGCGCACAAACAGGCGCTGGCGGCGCGAGCCGAGCCGGCCGGGGTCGGCTGCCGCCCCCGGCCTCCCTAGGCAGCAACGGCTTACGCCAAAACGCGGCCGGCCTGCGCCGATAGCGAAGCTCTGACGCGCCGTGAGACCAATGTTGACCGAGCTGGTAGCGGAGCTGGGCAAGGGCGGGACAGGGCGGGACAGGGCGGGACAGGCCAACGTGTGAGCATGCATCCACAACGACTGCAGGCCAGGATCACCAGCCGGGGCGTTCCGACGGAGCCGTTGGGCCGATTCTGGTCAAAATTATGGCTGACGGACAACTGATTCGTTGGCCGCTGTGGTCCGAGAGAGGGTGCGTGAAATGGACCGGCCTCTGGTCCGCGAGCGGGGGTGACGGCCCGCAGTGCCACCAGAGTTAGCCTGGCTGGGCGTCCCTCGCTCTCGAATCCCTCGTCCCTCGCTCACTCTGCCTGGTGTCTTTAAGACTTCTGCTGCCACGTGGATCATGCCGCCTGCCATGACGGGACATCGGTTCAGCACGGGTGCGAGCCGTTCAAGCCTCTGGGTGTCCCCGTTGCGTATGGATAATGTGGCAGAAAGTGCAGAATTGCATAACACCGCAGCCTTTGACGACCATTTCCATGTGTATGACGCCGAAAGCAAAGAAAAAAACGTTTCACTTTTGGATGTACTTGTACTTGTGATGTGCTGCCGGCATGTGTGACGATTTTGCGTTTGGATCAACATCCTGACTAGAACGTTGCGTCAGAGCAGTTTCCGTTTCGACTGTGCTAGCCGCCTCAAATATCGTTTCTTCTGGCCTATGATCATCACGGGGCAATCCGCCGCGTGGTCCCTATCCGCCGATCATCTAGATGCCGATCAACTTCTTCCTAGTTAGCAGGCCTCACGCCAGGTACCCGAAGAAAGCTGATACCTGTCAGGTAAACTGCTTGGCGTGCAGGAAAGCTCCATTTCGTTGTAACGTAAATCAGTTTGTCCTGGAATCACGTCGTACCTGTGTCTGTGTCCGTGTCAAAAGTGAGCCATGAGCCTGTTTGCTGTTGTTGCAAACAGGGAACATAAATAACGATCTTTGTTACTTGTGTCCTTATTCTACGACACAATCTCACTGTTGCTGCTTGTCACATGCAAGGGTGCCTATTAGGATATTTAAGGCTGTCCCGTATAAAGTGTATCTATTTGTGCAGACCGTTCTCATGTAAATGTTGATCCTGATACTGATCGCGAGGGGGATGTTGCGTATCCACTATAGATGCATGCGTTTAGTTTGTGTATTTTCGTTGACACTTCATCATGCATACTGGAGACTGCAGAGTAATTATGCGTTCAACCTGTGCCTGAGACTGAGTTGAGTTGGTATACACTCCGGAATTAAGAAAAGTGCTTTCGGTTCAAAATGAGCCGATTCCACTGAACTTTCTGGAAATCTTTCAATTTGAGTGAAAAGTGTTGGGTTGATCCACCAAAGATATGAGTTGACAGGCTTCAGCGACAAAACATACTACTATTCTGCTGTCGTAGTAGGCTCCTTTGAAGTCCTAATATCTTCACCAAAATCGAGTCTACTGTAATATGTTCTAAGCCTGTCTTTGAACCTGAATCGGAATCAACTAAAGCTGACGCTGCTAGTCATTGAGCTAAAATCGGTGTCAACCTTTGCGTTGATATGAGAAAGAACGATTTAATTCGGCGAGAGCGGAATCAAGCATATAAGCCTCGTGCGCCGCTCAATTCTGCGCAAACGATATATATATATATATATATATATATATATATATATATATATATATATATATATTGCATGCATTAATCTGTGCGTGACCAAATGTCAATTGTAGAATGTTTGGGTTAGACACGTAAAAAGCAAATTCAGAACACGCGATGTTTTAATGCATGTCGGCGATTTCTGCGCGTCTATGGCGCGCTTCAGTTGGACATCACGCCGCAGCACGCAACGGAAACATCCGCTTCCAAGTTTTAAAAAGTTGAAACTATGACTAAACTAAAGCTATGAATTGTCGAAGAGTTTGAACTATAAATTGTACTCACACTCATTTTACTCTCTTTTTCATATTACTCTTTACTCATATTACTCACACTCATATTACTCTACTCACACTCTATTGCGCTGATAATTGCAAGAGTAGTGTGAATGAAGCTATGACGAAACAAAGCGCAAGCAATAACATTATGTGGTACTTCCTGGAGCATGTACCCAAAATTTTGTAAGTATCTTACCTTTACACGTACCCATACGGATAATCTCACCAGCATCGGTACCCAGCCCACCACGCTGCCCGTCCACTATAGGTTCCTATGGGTGTATCGATTCCGTGAAGTCAAATATATGACCGGTTTTGCATCGTGCCCGGTAGTATACTGGGTGTACATTACATCAGTTAGTATGTGTGATGAGAACTAAGAATGCATCCATTTGTTTCGTGAGGCCGGTCAATGCAGGCTCGCCCTGCGGCGGGAGGGACCGAAGCCAGCTCATCCTCTCGTGAGGAGGCCTGCTGCCCGTGACGCGCTCTCCTCCCCCGTGACTGCAGTCGTGACCGGCGTGATGACAGCGCTTCCCGGCGAGCGTGACTCCCCGCTCCCGCGGGGAGGCGCCGGGAGGCGCTGGGAGCCTCGGCTCGACTGCGGACGGCGGCTGCCGTCGCCGGCCGCCGAGCCGGCGGCGCAGTATCCGGCCGGTGATAGGCGCTGACGTCATCAAGAGCGCACACACAGACAGCGGGCGGCGGCGGAGGCGGGGCGGGCGGGGATAGCGGGCGCCGGAGGAGCGGCGCCGGCCGCCGCCAGTTGTTCCCGGGACGGCGCGTCGGCCGCGCGTGGGAAGCGCCTGCTCTCGCTCGCCGCCGCAGAGTCGCGCTGGGTGGGCCGACGCCGAGCGCGGGACAATGTTAGGTGTGATTGGCGAGGCCGCCGCCAGTCGCTTCTCCGGAATCAACAGCAGGACCTGGCTAGGTGAGTGACCGAGAGTTGGAGTGGCTGATCGGTGGGCTTATGTCGGCCGCGGTGGTACAGGGCTGCGTCATCGCGTTGGGCTGCGGCTTCGCGAGGTGGTGATTTGGAGGCGACGACTGCGACATCCCGAAGATTGAGATCATCGTGAAAGGAAGCTGATGTGTTGAGACATTGTTCGTAATGTTAGGCTCGTAGCTCTTGGTATTGGTTTGGACCAGTTATGGTAGTCGTAGGAAGTGATGGATGTTTGTCATGCAAGTGCTGTCTCAACTAAGGGCTCACTTCCGTTATTCCGCTATTCCGTACTCCGTATATTCCGTTTATAGTTATATTTGCGTTTAGCTTTATTTCATTTCATATCATTTTAGCTTTTATGGCATTTCAATGATGTTTTGTGTGTGTAAATTGTGCTTAATTTGGAATACCTCAAGTTTGGGCTCATTGATTTCCTTATTACTCAAAACAGCATCCCCGCCCAAATTGTAGCAACTTGGATTGGATCATATAGGCTGATGTCATCAAATCACCGAGAGACATAGACCAACATTACTGAAATGTGGGCGCCCGGATCATCCTGTCTCTCTCGCGCTGAAACGAAACGGGGCCCTCTCACCAGCACGCAACTGCTGACGGGACCCCTATGCTCCTGCTATTCTTGCGGCACCATTGTACCGACCGAGGCCGCGCTGCCCACGCGCGCTTCACGCCCGAGTTGTGCGCGAATTTCGCGGTATCCGGCCCCCTCCACCGGATCCACGACCACTCAGTCCGCGACGAAGCCGCCGAGCGTGAGCCAGCGGCTGACCGGGCGGTTCGTGTCCTAAACCATCGGTAATTGCCCACACTGCCAAGCCGCGACGATGGGTGAGAATCATCACCGGGTTTCGCGTCAGGCGTGCTGGCATCAACACGACTGCCGTCCCGCACCCGCGGCTCGAGTCGGACCGCGGCTCTGTCCCCCGCCGAACGGGTCGACGGCACGCGGTCCTTTGCGAGGCCAGCCGACGGGCACCGCAGCGCGTCTGACCTCCAGTCGGTGCCGCTGAGCTGGCGAAGGGCTGAGCTGTCCCGCTCTGATGCCGGTCATCAGAGCGGGATCAGAGCGGGGTCAGAGCGGGATCAGAGCGGGGTCTGGTGATGCCCCCCGCCGTCACGATGTATGTGAGAGAGAGCGAGGGCGGCAGCCACAAACCGCTGCAGCCCGGCGACGGGTCAGTGAGGACAACAATGTCCCGGTGTGGTTAGTCAGGGGTGGACCTGACACCGGAAGAGGCCTGCCTGCCTTCTCTTTTGGCCGCGTTCCTCGTGGTGAGACTGAGGCGTGTGTTGCGGTGCCAGGAAGAGCTTCAGACGTCGGCGTTCGGACGCCAACTCCCCTGAAGTGCCGGCTTGTCTGCCGCTCCAGAGCGCGCGGCTGGCCCGCTGCCGCTCCCGCCTGCCGCCCGGACGCGACCTCCCCTGAAGTGCCGGCTTGTCTGCCGCTCCAGAGCGCGCGGCTGGCCCGCTGCCGCTCCCGCCCGCCGCTCGGACGCTGGGCTCGGATGCGGTGCGCCCCCCGCGGCTACTGATTCACTGCCGGCATCACGTGTCGGCGTCGGTCGACTGATGCCGTCATTACCGGCCGGCGCTGCGGCGAGCCGGCGAGATGAGCCGCTGATGAACTGCGATTACCTGGTAAATCGCCGTGACTCAGGGCGGGGTCGTGTTCACGGCACGTGCCAACACATGCTCGCCGCTCTTGATCACAGTTTTGTTCTTGTGTGACCGCTGAGTGCGAGGAGCGAGCGCGCCTGTGAAATGGAGCAGAGAAGTGGCTTGAAACAGTTAGGTCCACATGGCAAGGGTATGGTGCGCCGGGCGTCTTCGTGGATTTTTATGATCTCACCTGGTACAGTTTCGTCGAAACAGCGCAGTGCAGATTGCTGCATTCTTTCGTCGGAACGGCGTGTTCTGGTCGGCCCCGCCCCTCGAGAACGCATTCTAGGGAACTATCTTGCTGGAGTCAGAAGTACCTGTTCCCTGTGCATGGAATGGTCGCAAATTGGGCCCGTTACTTCCTTGTACCAGCTCCAGTGTCATAAGTTGGCGCTGGCGAGGCGCAGCACTTGACGGCCCGGAGTCATACTCGGCTAACGATCGGCCGGGCATGAAAAACTTCGGGCGAGCAATGCCGGCACGATAAATGGTCGGCTGGAGCGGCAACGGCGGCGGCGAGCCCGGCCAGGGTGGGTCTTGTCGCAGCGACGGCCGACTTTTCTGATCTGGACGTGTTCTCTAGCAAACCGGCGACCTGAACGGACATTTGCACGCCGCGAGAGCCGATTCCGGTTGTGCGGGGCTCATGCCCGTCGGCTGCTCCAGACTGCTCGCCAGACTGTGGCCAAGACTGTGGCCCAGACCGTCCCCCAGACTGCGGCCCCAGACTGTCCCCCAGGTGACAGCGTCGGCCAGCAGTCCGGCTCCGCCGACCCCTGGACCAGGTCGATGACGACTGGGCCTGGATGGCCCGATCGGGTCGTCAAAATGCCGACGTGCTCGCCTGGGTCGGTTCGATCGCGCCGTCCCGGCGCCGGCCAGGCTCGCCGGCTGACCAGCGGATGCGACCAGGGTGCCAATGGCCAGGGTGTCTCTGTCGGAGGTCGGATGTCCGCCGAGCTGCGGACGCCCGGCGCAAAGGCGGCATGTAGCGAGGAGGTGTTGCGTGAACTTCTGGAACAGGCGCCCGTCGCAAAATCACGCCGCGACCGTGCAAAGGGGTGTCTGGTGCAACTTTTGTTACCCTTCCCATGGAGGAACCAAGGTGCTGACATTAGGTCTTTACTGCTAGTGTCTCCTCTGGGCTGCCTGCGGCCAGAGACCCTTGCAAGTCCCTAACGCAACGCGTCATTGCAACTGCACAAAAGAACACGGAGAACTCCGCCTTTGTTCCGTTTTCGGAGCTGTTATTCGCTGCCTGATCGGGTCACCGCGGCGCGCCATTCATAAAGGCGCCGCTGCGTGACCTTAAGGCCGTGTCCACCCATGGCCTGGCATGTGTGCCGCATCGGGCGCCGCCGCCGGCACCTCCGGCACCTGCCGATCCCGCCGCCGCTGCCCCGCCCCGAGGTCGCTGGACCGTGTCCGACACCACCCAGTGGAGCTAAGACCCGGCGGCAGGTGCGGCCGACCCCCTTTGTCCTTCATCCTCGGCTGGCGCCCGCTGGATGCGTCGCCCACGGCTCCCGTGAGCGCCGCCAGCGCCATCTGGCTCCGCTTCTCTCTCCTGCTATCTCCCTTCTATCTCCCTTGTGTGTCCCTGGCTGTCTCGCTCCTCTCGCTCATTTCCGTCCACCCACTGTATCGCTTTCACTCCATTGCTTCCTCTCCCTCTCCCTTTACAAGGGATGTGTCCGGGAGCAGCCTCGACGTGTCGCTTCTTCTGACGTGTCTTTTTCTGATGTTTCGTTCCCTCTGGTGTGTGTCTCTCTCTCTTTCTCTCTCTCTCTCTCTCTCTTACGTCTCGCTCCACCAACGTTTCACCCGCCCTAACGTCACTGGGCCTCTGTCGCTTAGCGCTCTCTGTCGTGTCGCTCTGTTTGACGCATCTCCCCGCTGCCGTGTCCCTCTCTATTGCCTCCCTCCGACAAGTCGCCCCCACTAGCGTGTCCTTCTCTGATCTCTCTTCCTCTCCGACGTGTTGCCTCCGCCGACGGGTTCCTTTCTTCCCCCGCCCTGACGTGTCGCCACCTGTGTTGCAGACTATGAGATGTGCGACTCGATGACGGAGGAGAGAAACGCGCCCTCAGAGGAGGCCCCGGCCCCGGCCGACCACACCGGCTCGGAGCCCATGCAGGATGACCAGGTGGGTGGCGGGCGACGTCGCCTCGGGCGCCCGTCCGGCGCCTTGGCCACCGCGCGTTACCGCCAGCGGCACGAGCCAGCCGGCCGCTATCGCGGTCGGTCGGCGGCTCTGGGCGCCCTGCTTCCGCCCTTTGTCGCTTTCGCCCGTCAGCCATGTCTACGATTGGCTAATTAGTTGGACGGTGCTTTGTCGCTGTCATGAAGTCTGGGTGCAAGCTTCTTTGTTCGGGGACAAGGTATTTTCCTGGCGTGCAGCGAAGCGACGCTCGCGAAATGCTGCCGCGTCTTGCCCAGTCTCAGTGGTGGACATCACTTCACTACGTCATATCCTCCTGCCTATCGGTGACATGGCTTCAACCTATGTGTGATAACACGCGCATGATATGGCCTCAATAGGTAGGGAATTATCCCGTCGCAGACCCGTTTCCAAGCGGCCCATCCTGCTGACGATGGCATGTATCAGTGCGCCTTTGTAATCATCCGGCATGTAGAGCGCAAGCTGGCCATTGGCACGGAGGTGCGGCGACACCCACCACTCTGTCCGCGCGAACACGGCCGGCACACCACTGGCACACCACTGGCACACCATTGGCACGGAGGTGCAGCGACACCCGCCGCTCTGTCCGCGCGAACACCGTCGGCACACTACTGGCACACCATTGGCACGGAGGTGCGGCGACACCCATCGCTCTGTCCGCGCGAACACGGCCGGCACACCACTGGCACACCACTGGCACACCATTGGTACGGAGGTGCGGCGACACCCACCGCTCTGTCCGCGCGAACACGGTCGGCACACCGCTGGCACACCATTGGCATGGAGGTGCGGCGACGCCCACCGCTCTGTCCGCGCGAACACGGCCGGCACACCACTGGCACACTATTAGCACACCACTAGCACACCATTGGCACACCATTGGCACGTCGTGACACGCCATGACATCCTCGTATTCCAAAACGAAACTTAACAGATCGCACCGTCTATTTTTCGATCAAACTGAACTAGTTCGTGTCGTGTCAAAACGAGTTTTGCCGTTTTTGTCCCATGCAGCACTTGGCCTCGGATTCCAAGGAAAGAAAGGACCGATGCACGTCATCCCGCGGGCGGAGCGACACCCCGACGCATCCTCCTCTGTGCCTGTCCGCGGCACCCGCACCACCCTCTGCCTGACACCTGTGGGACACTGACGCCAGGCGTCGTTTGGGCACACTCATCCTCTTTATTGGATGCAAGCGGCCCAATGCAACCCTGGAATAAATCAGAGTCGTATCGGCCTGCCAGTTGGTTAGACGTCAGTCAGCCACCCCCACCAGGTGTGGATAGGGTGCCAGCTAGGATGCCGGTTCGCGCTGCGTAATTGCAAAACTACATGGTTAACAACCTGTGCATTAAAAAAATATAGAATTAGGGCGTGCATTAATCAAAGCAGACTGCCTCGCTTGGGTACCGATGAACGCTGTCGCTTTCACGGGTTCTTCTGGCAGCCTTTCTGTGCGGAAATTTGTAATCGGTCACTTTTTACACCAAGCGAAGGCGCTCTGCAGTCATGCATCGTTTCCCAGCCTGATGAATGCTCACGAAACCCGCATCAGTAAACCGCATGGCTGGCGATGACTGCGTGTTGGTTTGGCACAAAGTGTGGCGTAAAAACCAGTTGGTTAGGTCGTTTGACGTCACGGTAGAGCGGTATGACAACAAGGGGGTAAACACCGCACCTCGCCGGTGCGTCATGGCGCACAATGCATCCCATCGTGTCGCACAGCGTCGCGTCGTGCATCGCATCGCATCCCACTTTGCGTCACAGCTCATGGTCTTTGCTTTTCTAGTTTGCTGCCACACCGACGAAAACCCAAGAATACATACACTGTGGCAAACACTCGAATGTCGACAACCCTACCCGTGCGAGTTTTTGAGAGTAGGCACAAAGCTGTACGCATTGGCTATGCCTCTCACTGGTCACTTGTCATCTTCCTGAACACAGGGGTAGCAGGCATATGAACAGCACGTGAAAACCAGATTGGGCGGGGTAACGAGTTTCTATGCTGGAAACCACCGGCGTCAACATGCAAGAGGGGGCTGCTTACGCTGGTTAAACTGGGTCTCAAGCAATCACTGGGGAATGGAAATGATCGACGTGTCCAACACGGCTCATGGTCGCGGGCGGCCATGAACAATCGCTCTGCTGGAGGCAGACAAGCTGTGATGCAGGTGGTCTTTTTAAGTGATTCTGACTCAGAGCATCACAGCTCGGTTTTGAGTTGACTCCGATTCAGAGTTACGGATAACGTCAATTTCAGGATAGATTCTAATGACGTAGATTCTGGTGACGTCATTTGAGGGCTTAAAAGCATGATTGGTGCGCCTAATGCTCCACTCATGATCATGAGCTTTGCTGGAAACGTCGAGTACTCGCTTGATATGTCTCAAGGATTACTCGATACATTCGTTTCACAAGTACCACCATGTATGCCGGGGTTATAAACGTACAGCATAACAGCTCATAATGCCGAAAAAGCAGGTTTTTGGTCTTACAGCAATCACATCGGAGCGACCGTGACATTTGCCGACGCCTTCGTTTCGAGGCTTGCGGACACTTCACGCATCTCGTTCAGCCGGCTTCTGTGGGCTGGCGGGCCGCCCGGCCGCTGTCTGACGCGCCCCGCCTCCGCAGATGTCCGACTGCGGCACGGACACCGGCTCGCTGGAGAGCATCAGTGACCTGCCGGACGCCGAGAGCGGCCAGCAGCTGGCCTGCCCGTCTCGCGACTGCGAGCAGACCTTCCTCAGCCCGAAGGCGTTCACGCAGCACCTCCGCTCGCACAACAAGAGCCTGGTGGACGCGGGTGGCCAGCACGCGTGCGGCATCTGCCAGAAGCCGCTCAGCTCGGCGGCGTCGCTGGACCGCCACATGCTGACGCACACCGGCTACAGGCCGTTTTGCTGCCGGCTCTGTGGCCTGCGCTTCACCACCAACGGCAACATGCACCGGCACCTGCGCGGCTCGCACTGCGGCGAGGAGGGCGCGCGGCGGGCCTGCAAGCGGCGCGGCAGTGGCGACGAGGCCGGCCCGGCCGCCGGCGCCGGCGGCTGCCCCGAGGGCAAGCGGCGTCCGCCGACAGGCTCCGACTCGGACGCCGACGCCGAGCCGTGGCCGGACCGCGGCGAGCCGGCGCCGGCGGCGGTGCTCGGCGCGATGCTGGAGCACAAGTATCGCGGCCCGGCCGGCGCCGAGCCGGAGCGGCGCGGCTCGCCCGAGGCGACGGCGCGGCGCGCGGCCGTCTCGGCCGAGCCGCTGCTCAGCTGCGACAAGTGCAGCTTCCGCGTGGCGGACGCCGACGCCATGCAGCAGCACGAGGCGCGCCACAAGTGCAGGGACTGGATCCAGTGCATCCGGTACCCGATGCCGGAGGCGCCGAGCCAGCGGTCGGCTGAGGCGGCGCGCGGCGACGCCGCCGACCTGCGCCCCGCCTACCCGGGCCTGGCCAGCCCGGGCTCTGGCTTGAGCGCGTCCAGCGCACCTCCCCTGGCGCGCCTGCTGCCGCTGACTGGCGAGCCCATCTCGCCGTACCGCGGCGACCGCGCCTCCACCAGCCCACCGCCCGAGTACCCGCTCAAGGAGGCGCGTCACAGCCAGCCTCTCGGCGCGCCGCCCGCAGCGGCGGAGGAGGTCGAGGATCCGGCCTTCGAGCACATCCGCACGATGAAGGCCAAGGGGGAGTTCCCCTGCCGGCTCTGCGACCAGGTGTTCCCGAACCTGCGCGCCATGAAGGGCCACAACCGGCTGCACATGAGCGCCACGCCGTACGAGTGCAACGTGTGCCCGTTCTCCAGCGGCGACAAGTCGACGCTGACGCGCCACATGAAGGACCACAACGGCGAGCGGCCGTACGAGTGTCGCATCTGCAAGTACGCCTTCACCACCAAGGCCAACTGCGAGCGCCACCTCAAGAACCGGCACCAGCTGAAGCTGCGCGAGCTACTCAACGACAACATGGTGGTGCACCTGTCGGCCGAGTCGTCGCCGCAGAAGCCGGCCGCGCCGCCGGCGCAGTGCACCGTCTGCGCCGTCTGCAACACCGACTTCAAGCTGCCCAAGGTGCTGAAGGAGCACATGCGCTCGCAGCACGGGCCGGCGGCGCGGCGCGGTCTGGTTGTCTGCACTGTGTGCGAGCTCAACTTCCCCGAGCAGGCGCAGGCCGTGCAGCACGTGCGCAAGCAGCACCCGACCAAGGAGCCGGGACTGGTGCTGCAGGAGCGGCCGCGCGCCGAGCTCGCCTCGGACCTCAGCAGTGTCGAGAGCCTCATAGACCAGAGCAAGAGGCGTCCGATGCACTTCCCCATCCCGCCCACCATGATCTCGATCCCGAGCCTGATGAAGCGGGAGCCGCCGCCCATCGTGCCGTTGCGCGCGGTGACGCCCACGCCGCCGCCGGCGCCGGTCGCGGCGCCGCCGCCGCGCGAGCGCTCGCCTTCGCCGGAGGCTGGCGACGAGCCGATGCCGCTCGACCTGAGCAAGAAGGCGGCCGACGCGCCATCGCGCCGCGTCGAGGAGCCGCAGAAGCAGGCCGAGCCGGACGCCAAGCTGCCGGCGCTGCTGCCGCCGCCGCTCAACCTGTACATGCCGTACCCGCACGGCATGCCGCTGTTCGTCATGCCGGGCATGTTCCCCTATCCGCTGGACGAGCACTGGCAGAGCCGCCTGGGACGCGAGATGGCGCGCGGCCTGCAGCTGGGCTCGGGCGGCGGCATATTGGACCCGCAGAACCAGATGCACGCTCTTACCTCGGCGCTGTCACTGGCCGCGCAGGCCCACCGCGAGCGCTCGACAGAGGCGGAGCGCAAGGAGGCCGAGCCCGAGCCGCGCTGGTCACCCAAAACGGACGCGCCCGAGCTGGCCGGTCTGGTGACGTCTGGTCGCGAGGGCGCCTCGCCGGACGCGCTGCTCAAGAGCAAGCCCAAGCAGCGGCGCTACCGTACACAGCGACCCTTCTCCTGCAGCTACTGCGAGGCGCGCTTCACGCTCAGCACCAACATGGACCGGCACGTCAAGAACCACCACCCGGACAAGTGGGAGCGCAAGTCGCGCGGCGCGCGCCGGCCGCCGCCGGGCGCTGCCGACGCCAGCCCCAAGCCGGTGGCGCCGCCGCCGGCCGCCGCCAGCCCCGGCCGTGAGCAGCCCAGCCCTTCCAACGGCTACGTCAGCGACGACGAGAGTCAGCTGGTGATCGACGAGCCGGCGCCGGCGCGACGCGACGAGGACCTGGCCAGCGTGTCACGACTGGTGGACACAGCGCAGGCGCAGACGTTCCAGCAGTACTTCGGCAGCGACGAGGAGCGCAGCGACGCCGCCGACGAGGGCTCCTGCAGCGGCGACGACGACCCCGAGCGCGCGCTCGAGAAGCGGCGAAGCGCCTACTCGAACGCGCCCAACAAGATCCCGTGCAAGGTGTGCAAGCGGGAGTTTCCCTGGACGAGCTCACTGAAACGGCACGAGCTGACACACAGCGGCGAGAAGCCGTACAAGTGCCCCCACTGCCCGGTGAACTTCACCACCAAGTCGAACTGCGACCGCCACCTGGTGCGCAAGCACAGCGGCGGCGCCTCGGACGACAGCTACACGATGCGACAGGTGCCCGAGCGGCCGTTCAAGTGCGCACTCTGCCCCAGCTCGACGTTTTCGACGCAGGACAACCTGGGCCACCACCACGCGCAGAAGCACGCGCCGGGCGCGGCCGGCCCGCCCACGCAGCACCGCTACTGGTGCCACGTGTGCGACGAGCACTTCTTCGACCTGGAGCGCGTCAAAGACCACGTGGAGGCCGAGCACGAGCAGGCCTGGGCCGAGCTGGAGCGCTGCAACGCTCGCTGGGTCTCCGAGATCGCCGAGGAGGACCAGGGCCAGGACAAGGTGAGTGTCGCGGCCGGCGGTATCGCCGCCGCCTACCTTGCGGGCAGGTCGGAAGCGGGGTTCGTGTCACTCTTGTGATTTGCTATAACATCCAGAACGCTGTGAGATGGGTTGGCGACGTTGTGAGATTTGATTGCAGATTTGTGAGAACGGCATAATTTTTGTGAGATCGGGCGAATTGGACGCTTGGAAAGCTCAATGTTATGACTGCGTTGGTTCGTTCCATTCATGGCAACTTGAAAACACTATTGGGAAGCCTGTTGATAAATTATTGGTGATGCGCGTCGAGCCACGGTTTGGCATTGTTCCATTCCGCATGCATGAATCATGCATAGTTTTACAGTGTTTTGCAAGTGAAATTGCGCGGATATTTGCACCGGGAACTGACAACGATAGGTTTCATGTGTCTCGGTACCTTATCAGAATGCAGTTGCAATGACATATCTGGCCTCTCGAACTGTCTGTGCTTGGTCTTCTGTCCAAAAGATCGTCACGTTTTCATCCGGTCCCCGTCGCGTTTTCGACAGCTGCCAAATTTAGATCAGCAAATCCGCGTGTTCTGCGCGCTCGTCGACACTGTAGTCGATTTCAACCGTCGATGGAGTGCGCTTTTCGCTTTTTGCCGGCACGGCCTGTGTTCCGTCCGACGCAGCTGCTGGCCATTGGCCGATTGCAGTCACAGATCCCAGTCACAGCTTGCCCTGACCCATCCGCGGGAGCCCTCCGTCCGGCTCCTCTGGTGCGCCGCCGCCGCCGGGGCAGGTGACCCGCGCTGTCCCTTCCTCACCCGGCAGACGGCCAGACCGTCCGTTGCCCTGCCGTAATCGGCCTGGCCGCTGCATGCCTGAGGAGGCCGCTCATCTCTGGCGGGCGACCGGCCCGGCCGGTCGCCCGGCGCAGGGGTCACTCTCCGGCCGTACCGGCGCCGCCAGTTTTTGGAGGAAAGCGCGCCGGTCGGCGACCAGTTTTTATCTGCGGCGCCCGCGACGCCGCGCGGAGAGGGCGGGTTCAACAGCCGGGCACGTGAAATCTTGCAAATAAGCTGAGAACGGGTTTGGAGGTCGCCACGTGAGGCGGGCGGGAAGCGCGGCAACATCCCGGCCGGCGATCTGAACGTGTGACCTCTGCTGCCCGCAGATCTTCTGCATGGTGTGCCTGAGCGGTTTCGGCACCACCGGCGAGCTGCGCGAGCACATGGCGTCCAGTCACCAGGCGGCTCCCGCCGACTTCAGCTGCGAGCTGTGCGGCGAGACGTACTCCTTGGAGCACGCGCTGGCGCAGCACCGGCGGCGGCACGCTGCGCAGGAGCCGCTGCCGGCCGCCGCGACACCAGAGCCGGCCGCCGAGCCGGCCCGGCCCGACCGCGCCAAGAAGAGGGACAATCTGAACGACATCAGCGCCCGGCTAAGCGCCGCCTCCAAGCTGCGCCTGACCAATCAGAGCGCGTCGCCCGAGGCCCCGACGGCCGCCGAGAACGGCGAGTGATCACAACGTCAGCTGGGCTGCAATCTCGGGGCCGGCCCCACCCTAATTGTATGCAAATGCGGTCGAGAGGAGGACTGGCGTGGTCGCACCGTACCCGGTCCGGCGGCGCCCCGCCAGCACCCGCGCAGGCTGTACATACACTTGGCTGGGCCGGGGGCGACGCGCGCGCGCGGCCCGCCGCCCGCAGTCGAGGAACGCAAGCTGGGCTCATCCGATGCATTTTACGTAGACGTGGATATGATCTCATGCTGATGACACGGCCCATTGTGCGCCTCAAACGTTGTATCATAAATGCCGTCCTTTTCAAATAATATCTATACGAGGGCGTGATTGTTTCCCTGCCCGTTACAAAGCGCAGGCGCGTGACACCGATTCAGTTTGTAAACCCCGTGATATGTGTCGTGATTCGTGACACCAGTCTTGGCTGCCTCTTTCTATTTTCTGTAGTGTGTGGTAGGAAGCGAGTGGTGATCGCACTGCATAGCACTGTTGTGAATGAACTCCACGGCCCTCCACATTTGCAATGAATCGGAGGTGGTGCATTCCACCGCGTATGGTGCGCGTCTGTGGTGTTTTTCCCTACAGCCGTACCGTTTTCTGGGAGGCCGTAGTCGGCGCCCAATAGTCAGCATTCCACGAGGCCTTGAGAAGTGTCCACAAGTATTGTCCGCCTGAGTGCCTATGCAAATATTCACGCATGTCGTAGCAATAAATATGTGTACAGCACGACCCAGCGCCGCATGTAGCGACACAAATCCACTTGCATTCCCCGCCCTTTGCGACAGCGCGATTGGCTGGATTTCGGTTTGCATTGCCCGCCTCCCCCCCCCCCCCTCCCCCCCCCCACCCAACCCTCGTCCGTCGAACCTCGGATGCGGGTCGCATGGGAGACAAATGTCGGCTGCGTGACGCGCAACCGTCGTCCTTTCACTGTGTGGAGTTACGGTGTGCGTTCGCACTTGTCCACGTTTGAACGGTGTGTATTGCGGTTTGGCTTAGGTACTACCAATATTCGTAATAGGTTGATGCTTTAGTTCGTAGCCGTGTTTTGGTTGGAGAAACCGTGTATGCATAAGCCCCGGCTGGCATTATTATTATTATTATTATTACCATTATTGTGCGGTTATTCATGCTATGGTCATTCCAAATAAAGTGTACAACGCGGAAAAGTGTGTTTTGCTGATCTCCAACGCCAACTCCTGGTGAACGCGTACGCACGGCCGGCATGCTTCCGGCTGCTGTGAGAAAAGGCTCCAAGTTTGAGGGGCCCTGATAAGAACCCTCAGGAAGGCCCTCCAGGCAGCAACAGCCTGATCGACCCAACACAATATTTGCTTTTTTGGAGGGTCCCGTGGTGTTGCCTTTCGGGATGGTTTGACAACATTATTTAAAGCATTGTACGCTTTCCATACAAACTAGGCTACGTAAGTTATTTATTGCAGCTTCGGGGAGCATTACACATTCATAAAACAGTGTTACTGACCTTTTTCCTGGTTGTTGGATAGCACCAAAAGGTGAAAGAAAGACATGTAGGAAGTCTGTCGAATGTACCTGCATTTTTCGCCTTATCGTCAACTATCAACGAGGAATAAGGTCAAAAGCACCGCTTTTAAGTGCTAAGTTAACTCCAGAAACATGCTGATCGAGGTGCATTGACAGCAGGAATTTTCTAGAAACAGATCCACCCCCACAAAATAACGTTCCAGTGTTCGCGGTGGTGCCAACGCGTAAATGATGCAGAATTAGCGGATGTACTGCTGTCCATCTCAACGATATCATGTATTTTATTGTCGTATCACTGAACTGTACTGCATTGACATCGGTCAATCGTACACGTGCAATGCGTAATTTGCTGTTAAATGACTGATGGAATTGATTGGCTCGTGCTGTGATATTGGGCGAGAGCCTTTTGAGAAATTTAGTCCAAACCTTTTGATTGGATGGATCTCTAGCACCAGCGCCCGCGCTCAGCGGTGCTTGCTGTAGAAGGCCTGACTCCATCACACGGTCGTGAAAATCCTGGTCAACAGAACATTTTTGCGGCGAAAGTGTAACTTACCGCAATGTTCGGCACGACGCGTCATGCCCTCTGATGCCAACTGACCTTTCGCGCGGCCGCTGTCGCCGGCCGGTCATCTCCGTCAGTGGCAAACGGCGAGCGCCTGGGGCGACTCTAGCTCCCCATCGGCAACCGAATCGGAAGCCAGTCACGGAGCTATCGGCATTTACAAATACAATGATACCTCGATTGTTTACGAACGTTGTTCGACAAGTATTTCACGTTGCCTATTTTTCACGCTCAGACTTGCTGAGCAGTAATGTGGTGCTGACAGCGCGCTGTCTTATTCACGACTGGAATAAAGACACGACTGCATTCCATTTCAAGATGAAAACCTGTACAATCTCTGACATTCGCTCCCCTGACGCTCTTTTCACGCCCGTCGCCGGTGTGCGGGCCCAACATTTGCTAATGCACGGGCATGGGCCCGTGCGTCTCCCCTGTGTGCGCCTCTGCGCTTCAGACTTGTGGCCTGTCACCACACTACAGACTTGTGGTCTGCCACCGCACTACAGACTTGTGGCCTGTCACCTCGCGCGGCCTGACACCACGAGTTATTATTTTAAGGACAAAGCTGAAAACGAACCTGGCCCAAACCAACTGTGTCAGCTGTTAGGCAAAGGTGGCAACAGATCAGAGTGCCGATGGACCCTGAAGAATATGAATTCGGTGGCGTTTTGAGATATTTCGCGACAATAATGCCTATGGGCAGACGTCGTCCTAAATAATTAGGCATAGGTCGTCGGTTCAAAAATTCCTTGCGTTATGTAAGGAAACCATACGGAGGCCAAAAACCGCTTGAGTGACCCTGTTTTCCCCACCTTAAACGCGCGCTTTGTCATAGCCTACTGTTATATGTCACAGACTACAACCAAGACTCTCATTTCAGTGGAATGCACGCATAAGATTAGTTGTTGGAATTCACGCATAGGACTGTCATGGGGCGAAGGTTTTGGTGAGCTCATCATAACGCAGATTTCAAAACTGCCAGAACCAACTCAATGTTTATTTAAAATACAGTTTATGTGGCTGGTTTTAACTGCAGATACATTTTACTTTCACATAACTTGCGGTTTTACTATGAAGACAAAAGCATAACACTACGATTTGCTGCACATCGAAAACACAAAGAATTCCCAGAAGCCACAAAACCTAATTGCTTTTAAAACCCGCGGACTTCAAGCTAACCGACATCTCATTGAGGTTAAGTTTTGGAGACGGAAGCTACGAAGAAACATAAACTGTGCTTATTCAGTGGGATTCATTTGAAACGGTTTCATTTAACAATTTTACATAAAACTGGCCGGTCAAATTTGGCGGTCCACCATGCACAGTCGTACAGATTTATATCACTGATCAAAGGTACGCATATTTAGGTACCAACCTAACTTCTAGCGGCTTGATAATTTGCTATAAGTGATAATGACATGTGTTATTATTGTGTATTCATTTGCATGTTTGTTGCGGCTGGGATGATTCGTTTCCAAGAAGTATTTCCATCTCAATTCGAAGCGGCATTAAGTATTTTGTACTGAACGTGGCGGATTGCTGGACATTCGAATTGATGAAAAGATCGCCATAATTTCTGCCACGTCAGTGACAGAGACTTGGCAGAAATAAACAGCGGAGAGGGAGACAGCGTTCATGTCGCTTGGTCACTTTGAACAAGAGAAAGGGAATCGGGCGCTGCACCATCTAAGGATTTTTTTCCTACAAAGTTAACAACGGAGAAGTTGACATGCTTTTGACATACTTGCAGGCGACACCATTAATGTTGGCTTTCCTTCCTGGCATCAACAGAGACCAGTGCAGTTAACGCATTTCCAACGTGGTCGAAGCCGAAGCTTCATATAATTTAATGCAGTAGCCAAGGACGAGATCAACCAAACGCAAAAGTGTTCGTTTCCTCAATGTTCTTAGTTATATTACTTACTCGGCCCATTCGGGGGAGGGGGGAAGGGCGCAGACAGCATTGAGAAAGCGAAGGCGATTGGCAAAGACTGACAACGTTTGACAAAGCTAAGGCATAACCACACGAACCCGACCGATGACGACCCCTTGCGGCCGCACATCCCTGGAGCCTTGACACGGGTCTCCCGGCGCGAAACAGAACACGTGCTATCTTTCCTTGACAAGTCTGTTGCCACGCTAGCTCTACCAGCCTTGTAAACGAGTTCCGTCATCCAATAGAATTGCGCATGACCCCATTGTGCGATAGGATTGAAGTTAGACAATTGAGTTTAATCTCTCGGCATTGTTGGCAATCACCCTCACATTGCTTGGACATTGTTACGCATTGGCGCTGAACTAAAAGTCGGTTACGCTCCAGCTACGTCGCAATAATTGTTGCTAAACAAGTCCCTAGTTGCGTCTTAACCGTTTCACTACACTGAGACGCTG